>NC_087208.1:47808599-47823599 GCF_015104395.2 Macrobrachium nipponense | reverse complement strand
AAAATATAGCATATTTATTTTAATATTCGTTGTGGAGACAACTCGCTATTTGGCCGTAGATTTTAGCGCGTGGAGGTCGGATCACGCCTTGTTAAGGGTGAAGTGATCTGCACTAGATTCTGTGTACGTATGCAAAAACTGTAGAAAGGACAAAAACGAACGAATAGTTCCTTCATTCTTCCCAAGGTTTTGTAAAGAATTATGCAAGAAGCATTAAGCCAATTTAAAACTCTACCAAAAGTGCAGAGAGACAAAAAACGAACGTATATTTACTTCTGTCCTCCCAAGGTTTCGTAAGAAAATATGCAAGAAGCAATTAGCCAATTTAAAAATCCGCAAAAGTGGATGTGGCCAAATACATAACCAAGTTATGTAATAAACAACCATGAATATTAATCCATATTTCTAAGCCAATAATTTTACCTGCAACTGGATGTTGCCTCATCCTTTGAACACACAGACATTCATACTTACATACGTACACAGAATCTAGTGCAGATCACTTCACCCTTAACAAGGCGTGATCCGACCTCCACGCGCTAAAATTTACGGCCAAATAGCGAGTTGCTCCACAACGAATATTAAAATAAATATGCTATATTTTATTAGACATAATTTTTCTGTACTGTTTAACATGCAAATGATTTATTTTATAAATTTTCATTCTAATAAATAAATCATAAATATCCTATTCTAAAATTTCTGTATATTTAACTCAACATGAAATACATTTTTTCAGAACCTTTTAGACTTTTCCATAGGCCTTTCCTAGGCCCCCAACAAGAACAACAACAAAAAGAACAAGAACATCAACAACAACAAAATAGTTTGTAAGGCTTACCCCCCACCCCACCAGGTAAGCGAAATACAATTTTACCAACCTTAGACATTTCAAGTTTTCGAATATAGATCATATATATATATATATATATATATTATATATAATATATATATATATATATATATATATATATATATATATATATATAGGAACTTTGACGTTTAAGACGAAATCAATCATACAGAGTAAGAATGTGGAGCCGTTTTACACGACATATGGAGATTGGAACTAGACTGTTAACTCTTTCACACATATCCAATACTAAGGGCAAGTATAATTTTCTTGTCAGAAATGCAAGACAGTTACATAGTGTCAATGATCAATCAGCCTTCTATTCAGTGTACTATGCCAGCTCAGCTGTTGGTTTCAATGTTTGACGTGTATGTACCAAGAGAGAGAGAGAGAGAGAGAGCTTTTCTCTATAATTATGCTTAAAAAAAAAAAAAATTGGTCAGACTACAATCAAGTATAAAATGCGGGAAAGTTACCTCGGCGATATCGAGTTTTCTGTCTAGTGTATAATACGGTATGAGCCTTGGCCTGTGAAGCTTTCAGCCACAGCACGGTGGTGGCATGTCCTACAATGTTGCAAGACGCACGATTATGGCTAAATATAATATTTAATAAAATGAAAATTACTGAAGCTAGAGAGCTGCAACTTTACTTGTTTGATGATTGGAGGGTGGATGATCAACATGCCAATTTGCAACCCTCTAGCCTCGGTAGTTTTTGAGATCTGAGGGTGGACAGAAAAAGTGCGTACGGACAGACAAAGCCACCATGATAGTTTTCTTGAACAGAAAACTAAAAACTCTTGCTTTTTGCAACTAATTCCTAAATACATTAACATTTTATCATTTATAAACCAAAGTAATGTTCTACCTTCACAGATTTCAGCCTGTCAATTTAGAATTGTTCATAACAAAATATAAAAAAATATTTGTAAGTAGTATTTATTATATATTCATCTTCTGCCTGAGAGCACGAAGCAGAATCTACTAGCTGTTGAAAACAAGGCATGATCCGACATCCAACTTACTCAGGGCGCGTGCAAGATTTTACCCTCACGCATAAGTTGTTAAACATTATAAACTGTTATCGTAATTTAAAACGTGCTAAAATCTATGGTCAAAAAGAGCCTCGTTTCACGAAAGAAAATTAGAATAAATACGCTGTTTTATTAAATAAATCTGATGTACTGTTTTAACATACACACTATTATTATTATTATTTTTTTTTGCATTTTAATTCTAATAAATAAATCATAAATATCCTATCCTAAAATTCCTGTATCTTTCACTCAACGAGAACAAAGTAGTCTGTAGGTTCACTCCCCGAGTGAAAAAAACACCTTTTCAGGCCTTTACGGCTCTTCCATATACCTCTCCTACCACCTGTGTAACAACAACAACAACAACAAGAACAACAAAGTAGTCTGCAGGTTCACTCCCCGAGTTAAAAAAAAATTCAATAAGAGCAAATTTCATATTACAGCAGACATTGATCACAACATCAGAAGACCATTAAGGTCCCAGAAGATGATTTATTGACATTTCCTTCAAAATGAACCAAATGGAATCAACTTATTTTTTTGCTTGCAAATTTTAGTTCTCAAAAAAAAAAAAAAAAAAAAAGAGATCCTGATATTAAAAAAAAAAAAAAAATACAAATATCAAAGGGGGAACTTCTCAGTGGGACTGAACTCCATCTCTGAAGTGGGAGCGAGAGTAAAGATGGGGGTTTTCTTTTCATCTATTTTTTTTTCTCTGGAATGAGAATATTCTGTGATGATTCCCATTTATTACTAATTTTCGGTGCAAGAAAATAAATGCAAGTGACACGTGAAGGACATTAGGTGATGGAGAAGAAGGTGGAATAAAAATTGTATATTTTCTGGAGTGTATTGGTAGAGCGAGCTGCTCTCTCCTTGTTTTTTAAATATTCACATTCCAATACATTCTCTCTCTCTCTCTCTCTCTCTCTCTCTCTCTCTCTCTCTCTCTCTCTCTCTCTCTCTCTATCCATTCATGTAGGTAAACATCCTTGTCTCTTGAGATTTGATAATATATATATATATATATATATCTATATATATATATATATATATATATATATATATATATATATATATATATATATATATATGTGTGTGTGTGTGTGTGTATGTGTATATATATATACATATCATTTTCATATAAATCCATACATGGTTTATATATATATATATATATAAATATATATAATATATATATATATATATATATATATATACAGTGGGACCTTGGTATACAAATTTAATTTGTTCCGTTACCATCGTCGTATATCAAAACAGTTGTATCTGAAAGCATTTTTTCCCATTTAAAATACTGTAATATGTATTACTCTGTTCTAGCGCTATGAAACCATACCAAATCACAGCTAAATTACATATAATATACACAATTTATACACAAATAAACAAGTAATAACACACATAATGATAAAATAACATAGTAATGTGATAAATGATAATAAATGTTAAGAAAATCAATTAAAAAAAAAAAGAATTTTACTTTCCACAACGAAAGATGACGTGAGGCCAGCAGGAGGAGGAAGTAGGAAGGGGTGGCAGGGAACGATTTGTTCTCTTTTTATTTACGTATGTACACTAATAACTATTTAATAAATACAAATGAAATAACATTGCTAAACTAATTTTTATTTATTTCTTTTAATTACGTAAACACTTACTCATCATCACTTTAACGTCTGGCCTTTTTGGGCCTCACTTTCCTGACTTTCATCACTTTCAGGTCTGGGCCTTTTGGCCTCACTTTCTTCTTGACTTTCACTGCATGAGACCTTCATAAAGTAACGATCAAGAGAGGTCTGTTTCTGCCTCCTTTTTAAAATGTTACGAAAGAATGTGAGACACGTATCATTAAATAAGGCACTCGCTCTGGTCCCTGTAGACAATTTCTCTGGGTGTCTTTTTTCAACAAAATCAGACACTTCCTGCCACTGCCAAGGATATCACGAATTTCACCTGTTTTGTCTTTAGCTTTGGGACCCATGGTTAATATTAAAATAGACAAAATAACACGAAAAATAGGCACAAATACAACAAACTACACAACGATATGTTAACAATACAGCACCAACAAACAAACAGACCGAACGCCATCTATCGGTTGCCTATACAACTATCACTCAACGCAAAATCATATCTCAAATATTTAGTTGTATATCAAAGCATATATTTTCGGAATATTCTGTTGTATCTCAAACATTTGTATATCAGGGCAATCGTATGTCAAGGTTCCACTGTATATATATATTTATATATATATATATATATATATATGTTATATATATATTATATATTTAAATATATATATATAATATATGATGATAATCTAGATAATATATATATATATATATTAGAGATATATATATATATATATATATATATATATATATATATATATAAATATATATATATATATATTTATATCTATATATAATATATATATATATATATATAACTATTATATATATATATATATATATATATATATATTATAATATATATATATATATATATATATTATAGATATATATATTATATATAATATATATATATATATATATATATATATATATATATATATTATATATATATTATATATATATCAATGTATGTATTTATATGAAAATGTAATATATGTATACATGCATATATATAACAAGACATTATGTATATGGCCTCCTTTTATTACATATATGTATGTATATATATATATATATATATATATATATATATATATATATATATATATATATATATAGATATATATATATACATACATACATACTACATAATACACTTAAGCAACCAATAACCTATAAAAAGACGAAGTTCTCAAGTTTCAAAAAAAAAAAAAAAAGACTGGAATTACAATTTTTTTTATATAAGCTCTTCAAGGAATACAGCTAATAACAGTAATTCCTTCCATAAGCTTCTTGGAGGTTGGTAATTCCGTAACTTTTGTGAGCCATATTCTAAAATAATGATTTACAAAGTGAAGATGATTTAGCATGTTTTCGCTTACTCGGGGGAGTATGCCTACTAGATACTTTGTTGTTGTTATTATTGTTCTTGTTGGGGGTAGGAAAGGTCTATACAATGGAACAAACCCACCAAAGGGGTCACAGATTTGAATCGAAGCCTCCAAAGAATATGGTCTTCGTTTGAAAAGAAGTTACAGAAGAGATTTTGAAATAAAGACAGAATAGAATCAGTTATTAGATAAGAGAAAAAATTCAAGTGAAATTGACAGATAATAAATATATAAAAATGAAAATAAAATTATTAAAATACAAGTTGAGTAGTTTTATGGCAATAATGCTTTACATCTTTGCTTGATAATGAAAAAAAAATAAATTTTGAAAATAAAACAGTTCTAAAGGAAATAAAATTGTTCCCAGCAATAAAAAAAAAAGGAGAAAAATGGCATCTGCTTTGAAAAATCCATTGGAATATTCCAGCCAAAGTGTTAAATCCAATGTAAACGGACGTAGCTGGCTAAGGTAAATATGTTTCTGATTAGGATCGTTCAGAGAGGCAAAGGACCGTTTTCTACGCGTCGTGAGTTTTGGGGATCAATATTTCGTTTGTTTTTGGAGACAGCCCGAAAAGTTATGCTCTTTGAGACGCAGAGTTGGCTCCCTAAGGCCTTTGGTTACGTCAATCGTTCGTGACATATTAAAAATCATACCAACTGATTCAGGGGAAAATCTCTTTCTAAATTCAAGACTTTTCATATGAAACAGAATTGTTTTGGGGCGTTCGTTTTCTATCAAATTGTCCTGTGGCATTATTCCTTTACCTTAATTTGCAATATATTTTAAGTGATTTTCATCCAAATCTGTCACCCAACTATAGAAATATACTGTGATAAAATTTATAACTTTCACCCAGACCTATTCCCCAACTTTAGAAATGTACTTAAATACTTAAAATATAAATCATGAACCACGCCCAGGTCTATGATTCAACCTTAGAATTCCTTGTACTTAAATACACATTATAATTTCCAGGTAAATACATGCCCCGTATGCCCCCAACTTTAGTCAATCTACCCAAATTCAAACTGTAATTTTCACTCAAACCTACGACCCTAACTATAGAAATCTACTGTAATACTACTTATAATTTTCAACCAAATATGTCATTTAACTTTAGATCAATGTACTCGGATGCAAACTGAAATTTTCACTCTAAAGTATGACACAACTTTAGAGTCAATTTACTGAGATTTGCAGACTATAATTTTCACCCAAAGTCTTGACCCAACTTTAGAGTCAATGTACTCAAATACAAAACTATAATATTCACCCAGATATATCACCAACTTTAGAGTCAATGGACTCGGATACAACTTACAATTGTCACCAAATGTATGACCCAATTTTAGTCACTGGACTCACATACAAATTACTATAATTTCCACCCGAATATATCACCAACTTAAAAGTCAATGTGCTCAAATACAAACTATAATTTCCACCCCAATGTATCACCAACTTTAGGAGACAACGTAATCAAAATGATCAAATACATGACTATAATATTCACCCAAACGCATCACCCAAACTCCAGAACCGTATACGAGCAAACACAACCACTCATAACATCTATGATACATAATTCATGACACCAAAATGCAACGAAGACACATACACAACAAACGACAAACGAATACACCATCATACGAATGCTGACGACGTCCTCACTAACTAACCTCATTAACAGGAAAGTCAGCAGCGTCAGCAGCAGTAATTTCAACGCGCGGAACTGTGAATGATTTCACTAATCCCTCACTGGCGAAGGGCCCAGTTACTTTTTCGTTAATTGCTCTTCATTTCGCGACAGGGCATCAAGGGGCCGCTTTCTCTCCCCCTCGCTCATCAATATTCATCTTTTCCTGTTGATTACAGCTGGTCCTCCCTCCTTCTTGCTTGGCCGCCAAGCAAGGGTGTGGAATGTTCTCTTTCTCTCCCTTTCTCTCTCCTTCTGACTTCCTATTCACCCAGTTCTTTGATACGTATTATCCCCAAAATTAAAACTCAATCATTCATTCTCTCTCTCTCTCTCTCTCTCTCTCTCTCTCTCTCTCTCTCTCTCTCTCTCTCTCTCTCTCTCTGTCTGTCTCTCTCTCTCTCTCTCTCTCTCTCTCTCTCTACTCAGTTCTTTAATAAATGTTAACCCTATAAATGATCCACATATATATCCAATATTCTCTCTCTCTCTCTCTCTCTCTCTCTCCCTCTCTCGTCTCTCTCTCTCTCTGACACACACACCATTAATTGATATTGATGCACATATTTCCATAACTGATTGAGAATATTTGCAGAAATGAAAGTTAATGGAAATATCGAAGTTCAAATTGGTTGAAGACTTTGTTGGTAAGCTGTATAAATATTAGATAGTTTGCTCTCTCTCTCTCTCTCTCTCTCTCTCTCTCTCTCTCTCTGCCACACACACACACAAGTAGGAGTCTCTCTCTCTCTCTCTCTCTCTCCCTCTCTCTCTCTCTCTCTCGCTACGTAATCTCTCCTGACAGCCACACTAGCAGGGAGGGGAGGAGGAGGAGTAGGAGGAGGAGGAGGAGGAGGGATATAATAGGCGAACTGGAAGCAGAAGCAGATTTGTGTTTCTGTTTGATCGAGCGAATATTGTTCGCTTCAGTTCGGCTGCTTTGGCTCATCCTCCTCCGCTCTCTCTCTCCGCCTGCCCCCATGGGGTGCGTGCGGGGAGGTGGATGGGGCAGTTTATTGGAAGTGGAAATTCATTGCATATGGAGTTTTTTTTGGAAAAAAGTGGAAATTTATTGCATATGGGAAGTTTATTGGAAGTAGAAATTGGCTGCACAAGGAAGCTTATTGGAAGTGGAAATTGATTGCATATGCAAGTTTATTGGAAGTGGAAACTTACTCCATATGGAATTTTATTGGAAGTGGAAATTTACAGGCAATGGGCGAAATTCATTGTCTATGGAAATCTACTGGGGAATGAAGATTTATTCTGAATGGAGATTTATTCTTGAATGGATATTTATAGTAATTGAAATGTATTAGGAATGAAAATTAACATGGAAATAAAATGTATACTCAATGGGGGGAATTTACTGGCAATGGAAATTTATTGGGAGCAGAAATTTAATGACGATTGAAACTAATTGACAATGGAAATCTTTCAGGAAATGAGATGTATTGTGAATGGAAATTTATTGGCAATGGTAATCTTTTTGTAAATGGAAATTTATTAAAATTGAAATTTTACTGGAAGTAGAAATTTATTGGCTGTTTAGCTTTGCCTGCCCTATGGATAAAAACAAATATAATTCTAACAAAAAGTAATAATTATAGAAAGAGAATAATCACAATAATAATATTAGTATACAAAAGTTTATTCTAATAAAAAAATAACAAAGGAATTAATGATTCTATTTAAAAAAAATAAAGGTCTTTTTTATCACATAATTATTATCCATTGTAATATTTATTACTGAAAAATAAACTTTCATTAATGGAGAGCTGGATGCAACTCAAATATGATTCACAGATGTGATCAATAATAATAATAATAATAATAATAATAATAATAATAATAATAATAATAATAATAATAATAATAATAATAATAATAATAATAATAATAAAAATAAATAATAATAATAAAAAAAAAAATAATTTTACTACGGGTTTCGTAAAAAAATTAAAGGGTTTTTGCAAAAAAGGTTTTTCTTAAAAAAAAGGCTTTTTAAATACTTTATAAAAAAAAAAAAAAGGTTTTCGTAAAAAGAAAGGTTTTTGTAAAAAAGTTTTCTTAAATAACGTTTTCGTTAAAAAGTTTTATTTAAAAAAAGTTTTTGTAAAAAAAAAGTTTCTTTTAAAAAAGTATTCGTAGAACATTTTTTTTATTAAAAAAGGATTTTGTAAAAAAAATTTTACGTGCTAAAACGGCTTTTGTATAAAAGGTTTTTGTTAACAAAAAAAGGGTTCCTATAAAAAAAATTAATAAAAAAATACATCTATAAATTACACGTGTATGCAAAAACATTTTGAATCTCATGAAATAAAAATGAACGCAAAACAAAGCATAAACAAAAAAATTACTTTTAAACTTTTAAATAAAACTTATAATATTATCATTACTCAAAATGGCCCTAAATATAATTTTTTTGGGGTGGTATTTACATAGGATTGAGATAAATACAGTACTTTTTAAACACTAATTCTACTCAAATCCTACCTGATTTTCATGGCAATTATATTAATAACAAGGGATTTGTTTCAGCCTTGATTTTGGATTTGGAAGTTGAAGCATTAAAAGTAAGCCTGCCGAACGTAGAGAAAGAGGAGAAGGAGAGAGATAGAGGAGAAGGAGAGAGATAGAGGAGAGATGAGGAGAGAGATTCTGAACTGCAGTCTGAATATTCAAAAAGAATTGCTCATTAATGTAGATTAGATTGTATCTCTGTATAGTTAATTGGATAAATATACAGGCAGGTAGTTAGACACAAAGCCTGATAAACAAGGAGAGAGAGAGAGAGAGGATGAGAGAAGAAGAGAGACAGACGTATGAGACGAGAGAGAGAGAGAGGGAGAGAGAGATTCTGAACGGGAGAAAGGGGGGAGGGGGGAGAGGGGGGAAAAGAGCAGAGAGGGGAGAGAGGAAGGGAGGGGGAGGGAGGAGATTCTGAACTGCACAGTCTAAACATTAAAGTATTACTCATTAAAGTAGACAAGAGTTATACTTATGGACGGATGGAGAATTGGATAAATAGACGAGAGAGACAGACAGACAGACAGACAGGACAGACAGATTGTCTGACGGATGGATAAAGAGAAACACACTGACAATTCCAAGTACTCAGGCAGAGAGAGAGAGAGAGAGAGAGAGAGAGAGAGAGAAATATGGACAAACAGTGAGAGAAAAAGCTGGATAAAAAAATTAGACAGATAGACAGCTAATTAATTAGACAGACAAGACTGCCAAAAGCAGAAACAGAGGTTCGCCTCTAACCAGATTACGTATGAGATATTCGTTCACTTAATTCAATGACGGAGACACTTCATTTTCACTCCTCCAATTTTTTTTTTTTTTTTTTTACTGTATCTCAAAAACTCCTTCTGTTACCAGCATCCACGACAGCGGATTAGGGAACTTTTAATTCGCGCCAGACAACGTGAACTCCCGAGATGAAGAAGAAAGAAGAAAAAGAAGTCTTTACTACGTGTGTGGAACTGGAATAAGAAGTGGGAATTACAGCCCGATTCCAAGGTTTAGTTAATGATGGGAATCCGTGTTGACCAAAAAAATAAATAAATAAATAAACAATAACAATAAAAATAATAATAATAATCGTAGTAAAGATGGTGTGACAAGAATGGGAAAGATATGAATAAAAATAAAATGGATATTTTTTTACTTGTATATTCTCGTAAATAAATAGATCATTTGGCCAAATAAAATCTGCAAAAAAGTGTCAACCAAAATATAAATCTGCAAAAGGTGGGAAAGACATAAAAAGTAAAAAATGCACCGAAGTTTCTATACATCGTATAACCAAAGCCACATAAGATAGATCTATCTTCCTCTGGTCTCGCTATAATGCTGTATGAGCCGCGGCCCATGAAACTTTCACCACGGCCCGGTGGTGCCTTAGCTTATATCGTTGCTAGACGGATGACTATGGCTAACGTTAATCTTAAATAAAATAAAATAACTGCTGAGGCTAGAGGGCTGGAATTTGGTTTGTTTGATGATTGAGGGTGGATGATCAACATACCAATTTGCAGCCCGTCTAGCCTCAGGAGTTTTTACGATACGAAGGCAGACAGAAAAGCTGAGGAAGGACAGACAAAGCCGGCGCAGTTGTTTTGTTTTTACAGATAACTAAAACTTTTTTATTGTAGTGTTTTCCCGGATATCGTAATAACTTTTCAAGGAACAATTGCGCCAATTTGAAAATCTGCAAAAAGTGGAAAATTATATAAAAAAGTAACTTATATTTACTGATATTCTCTTGAGGTTCCGGGAACATGAAAGGCCTAGGGTTTTTTATTAATAATATATTGCCAATATGTTCGCTGTGACCTATGGAATGTGGAGAAGCAACGACCCGAGGAAAGCTGAATAATGGGTTTCTGTGGGTGGCGGGACATAAAACTGCATAGTTAGACAAGTCAATGTACTCAGTTCATGAACTCTTCCTTAACTTTGGAAATCTACTTAAATACTTAATATATAAATCATGAACCACGACCAGGTCTATGATTCAACTTTAGAATTCCGTGTACTTATATACACATTATAATTTTCTAGGTAAATACATGCCCCGTTTGCCCCTAACTTTAGTCAATCTACCCAAATTAAAACTGTAATTTTCACTCAAACCTACGACCCTAACTATAGAAATCTACTGTATACTACTTATAATTTTCAACCAAATATGTCATTTAACTTTAGATCAATGTACTCGGATGCAAAGTGAAGTTTTCACTCTAAAGTATAACCCAACTTTAGAGACAATTTACTGAGATTTGCAGACTATAATTTTCACCCAAAGTCTTGACCCAACTTTAGAGTCAATGTACTCAAAAACAAAACTATAATATTCACCCAGATATATCACCAACTTTAGAGTCAATGGACTCGGATACAACTTACAATTGTCACCAAATGTATGACTCAATTTTAGTCACTGGACTCGCATACAAATTACTATAATTTCACCAATATATCACCAACTTGAAAGTCAATGTGCTCAAATACAAACAATAATTTCCACCCCAATGTATCACCAACTTTAAGAGTCAACGTACTCAAAATGATCAAATACAAAACTGTAATATTCACCCAAACGCATCACCCAAACTCCAGAACCGTATACGAGCAAACACAACCACTCATAACATCTATGATACATAATTCATGACATCAAAATGCAACAAAGAAACACATACACAACAAACGACACACGAACACACCAGCATACGAATGCTGACGACCCCCACACTAACTAACCTCATTAGCAGCAACGTCAGCAGCAGTAATTTCAACACGCGCGGAACTGTGAATGATTTCACTAATCCCTCACTGGCGAAGGGCCCAGTTACTTTTTCGTTAATTGCTCTTCATTTCGCGACAGGGCATCAAGGGGCCGCTTTCTCTCCCCCTCGCTCATCAATATTCATCTTTTTCTGTTGATTACAGCTGGTCCTCCCTCCTTCTTGCTTGGCCGCCAAGCAAGGGTGTGGAATGTGCTCTCTCTCTCTCGTCCTTCTGACTTCCTATTCACCCACAGTTCTTTGACGTACGTTATCCCCACCCCAAAATTAAAAGTCAATCATTCATTCTCTCTTTCTCTCTCTCTCTCTCTGTCTGTCTGTCTGTCTCCTCTCTCTCTCTCTCTCTCTCTCCTCTCTCTCTCTCTCTCTCTCCTCTCTTTCTTGTCTGCCTTCCTGTATACTCAAATTTCCTTGACAAATATTATATCCAAAACTCTCTCTCTCTCTCTCTCTCTCTCTCTCTTCTCTCTCTCTCTCGTACACAGTATAAGTTTGATGTCAACACTACCTCACTGTGCCCTAGCTATGATCATAAATGCCTCAAGATCCTATATGTTATCTCCTTCAAATGTTTGACTCATGAATTCTTCAAAAACATTGACGTAACCATTGCCATACTTTCAGTCATAGGCTGAAGAATCAGATTCCACTACCAGCGCTCTTCGCTTTCTTTACGTATCGTGGTACATAATAAATCTCCAAATACTCCTATAGATACTTTCCATTGCATGCTTGATAACTAATGATGGGAAGTTACTTCGAGAATTCTCTTTCTAATATGTGAAGTGATACAAAACTGCTTACGGGGACAGACACACTCGAGTAAATATGATCTTTCGTCTCTGTTTCAGACGACAGAGCTCTGCTCAAGAAAGTGCTGTTTAGAAGACAGAGATCTGCTAGAGAGAGTAACTGTCCCTTCCTTCTCTGTTCAAAAGACAGAGACCTGTTGAAGAAAGTACTGTCCTTCCGGCGGTCACCTCTCCATCACGCAACCATCACCAAGAGATTTTCTTTTTTAATCACTTCGTCTCCGTAACGATCGGCTCAAACTTTTTTTTTTTACTCATCTCCTGATAATCCTTACTTTGTGTGTTTGTGTTTTTTTTCTGTAAGGTTTTACCGGCAGAAGCTATTTAGGGTAATCTGGTAATTACTCATAATGGTGATGATGACAGGAAATATTATCAGTTAACAAGACTTAAAAAAAAGCAACAACAATAAATATAACAGAGAGAAAAATATTTCAATTCGAACTTATAATAATAATAATAATAACAATAATAATAATAATCTAGAAATATATAATAAAGAGTAGTTATAAATTATACAATACCGGGGTAATTATAGTTAATAATGGTATAGAAAAGTTTATAAAATAGCAATAATGATATAGAATACTAATAATAATAATAATAATAATAATAATAATAAACAAAATAATAATATGAAAAAAAAGTAATTCCAACCAATACCATTATCAGCAGGAATCATTATTTCCCTGAAAAACAAATTAGTGTTGTCTCTCAATAAATTCTCATTTAGTGGAGCTCCCGAACTTAATTGAAATATGAAATATGACGTTTAATAAATAAACTCTCTCTCTCTCTCTCTCTCTCTCTCTCTCTCCTCTCTCTCTCTCTCTCTCACAAAAAAAACATTAGTAACTCTCTGTCTCTCTCTTACTAACAAGTAGGAGTCTCTCTCTCTCTCTCTCTCTCTCTCTCTCTCCTCTCTCTCTCTCTCTCTCCCCTCTCTCGCTACGTAATCTCCTCCTGACAGCCACACTAGCAGGGAGGGAGGAGGAGGAGTAGGAGGAGGAGGAGGAGGAGGGATATAATAGGCGAACTGGAAGCAGAAGCAGAAGCAGATTTGTGTTTCTGTTTGATCGAGCGAATATTGTTCGCTTCAGTTCGGCTGCTTTGGCTCATCCTCCTCCGCTCTCTCTCTCCCGCCTGCCCCCATGGGGTGCGTGCGGGGAGGTGGATGGGGCAGTTTATTGGAAGTGGAAATTTATAGCATATGGAGAGTTAATGGTGGAATTTTGATGGATGTATTATGTATGATAAGTTTATTGGAAGTGTAAATTTATTAGTACGGTAAGTTATTGAATGAAAACTTATTGCATGTGGAAGTTTATTGTATATGTAAATTTCTTGGAAGTGGATATTTATTGCGTTATGGAAGTTTATTGGAAGCGGAAATTCATTGGTTATGAAGTTTATTGGAAGTGAAAATTTATTGTGGTAGAAAGTTTATTGGATGAAAATTTATTGTGTATGAAAGTTTATTGGAAGTGGAAATTCATTGCATATGGGAGTGAGAATTGATTGCCTGTGGAATTTTATTGGAAGTGGAAATTGATTGCATTTGGAAGTTTAATGGAAGTGGAAATTTCTTCCATATGGAAATTTAGTGGAAGTGAAAATTTATCGCACGTGGAAGTTTACTGGAAGTGGAAATTTGTTGTATGTGGAAGTTTACTTGGAAGTGGAAATTTTGTTGTATTGTGGGAAGTTTATTGGAAGTGAAAATTTATTGGCTAATTTTGGAATGGAAATTTGTCATTGGTAATGCAAATGTGATTGGAAATGAACATTTATTTGAAACATAAATTTATTGCATACGGAAATTTATTGTTAGTGAAAATTTACCTGGAATGGTAATTATTGTATATAAAATTTATTTGGAGTGAAAAAATTTAATTAAGAAAATCAAATGTACCATGACTGGAGATTTATTGGCAATAGTAATTTATTGCATGTAGAAATCTATTCATTATTGGAAATCTATTCAATATGGAAATTTTATTGTAAATGTAAAAATTATTGTAATTGAGATTCATTGGAAACAGAACTTATTGCCAATCAAATTGCTTGGTAATGGAAATTTATTTGAAAATTAAATGTATTGTTAATGGAAATTTATTGGCAATGAAAATTTACTGGAAAGGGAATTTTATTAGAAATGGCAATTAATTGCAACTGGAAATTTACGGTAAATAAATCAATAAAACAGTGAGTCAATAGCCGCTGTAGACC
>NC_087208.1:47804178-47808099 GCF_015104395.2 Macrobrachium nipponense | reverse complement strand
GTATCTGCATATATTCTTTCCTGATCGTGTCCTTCATCTCTTGGTGTTTTATATCCCCTCCTTCCATTATTCCCAGGTATTTGATCCTGTCTCATCTATGTGTTTGATGTTGCTCCCATCTGGTAGCTTATCCCTTCAGTTCTCGTTACTTTGCCTTTTTGTATGTTGACTAAGGCGCATTTTTCTATTCCAAACTTGATGTCGTCCATGAACATCAGATGGTTGATTCTGTTGCCTCTTTTCTTGAGTTGGTCCCGGCATCCATCTTCTGTAGTACTTTTGTCATGGGAGCCTGTGCAAGAAACATCAGCTACCTTGCAGTAATAAGTGGTACGAGCACCAACCTGAAGGAGTGATAGAAAACGATCAGGCAAAGATCCTCTGGGACTATGGTATCATGACGATAGGGTGATACATGCAAACAGACCAGACGTGACGTTGATTGACAAAGTCAAGAAGAAAGTAATCACTCATTGATGTCGCAATACCATGGGACACCAGTGTTGAAGAAGAGAGAGGGAAAAAATGGATAAGTATCAAGATCTGAAATAAAAGAAATAAGAAAGGATATGGGATATGCAGTGGAAATCGTACCCATAATCATAGGAGCACTAGGCACGATCCCAAGATCCTGAAAAGGAATCTAGAAAAACCAGAGGCTGAAGTAGCTCCGGGCCACTCATGCAGAAGAGTGGTGATCCTAGAAACGGCGCACATAGTAAGAAAAGTGATGGACTCCTAAGGAGCAGGATGCAACCCGGAACCCCACTATATACCACCCCCAGTCGAATTGGAGCACTGTGATAGAGCAAAAAAAAAAAAATAATAATAATAATAACAATAATAATAATAATAATAATATAATAATAATAGTCTCCTAGTATATATATTTTTCTACATGATATGACAGTGTAACCATTAATTTGCAGTTTCCTTATCTCAAAAATAATAATAATAATAATAATAATAATAATATAATCTAATAATAATAATAATAATAATAATAATAATAATAATAATCTTATAGAATATATATTTTTTCTACATGTGATACTGTAACCATTGATTTGCAGTTTACTAATCTCACAAATCAACAACAACAAACAACAACAACAACAACAACAACAACAACAACAACAACAATAATAATAATAATAATAATAATAATAATAATAATAATAATAATCTTCTAAAATATATATTTCTAATTTGATATGACAATGTGACAATAGATTTACAGTTTCCAGACCTCAAGAATATGAAGTTTTCCTTCTAAATGATAAGTATCTGAGAGCCAAAATAAAAGCAGATACGGAATATCTGGGTCGACGAGAATGTACGAGGTATGGGCTGGCGAAGAAGCGATGTTATATTCAAACCAATCGACCCACCAGTAATAATTGTGCTGCTGTGAAATAAGTGATCATTTGCAATTCTGTTTATGGCTTAGGAAACATCTGTCCTTTATACTCGAGCTATCCGTATTACTGCTATGAAATGATAGTATGCGTGTTTGAGTAAAAACAATCAACGGTCACCTGTCCATTATTATTATTATTATTATTATTATTATTATTATTATTATTATTATTATTATTATATTATTATTATTATTATTATATCATTATTATTCAGAAGATGAACCATATTCATATGGAATAATCCCACCAAAGGGGGCCATTGACTTAAAATTCAAGCTTCCAAAAATTATTATTATTATTATTAGGGAGGAGGCCTTCTCTGTGGGCAATAGCACTGAATATATAGCTGTGTTTGAACGGCATTATGCAACAGAAGTGGCCCCCACAATTGCTCGATTCCCTTTCTTGCCAGGACCGAAATAAAAAAAAACAAAAGCCAAATGAAAAAAAAAAACTGCAAACAACAGTTCAACTTACCGTAACTAGGATAAAGTAGCGTAATCTCTTCCTCAAAAACGATGTGAGAATACGCATTACGCAACAGAAAGCCCCGCCCCCTACCGAAAACAAAAGGCCCAATAAAAAAAAGAAAACTGCAAACAACATTTCAACTTACCGTAACCAGGATAAAGTAGCGTTATCTCAGTCTCGAAAACGAAGTGAGAATATAAGCATTACACAAGACATAGGTCTTCCTGAAAAACATGATAATGATTGCCCTGCCATGTTCAGAGCCATTCCATCTATTAATTAAACTACCCGCCAGAGAGAGAGAGAGAGAGAGAGAGAGCAGTATGAGGGGCCGCGCGAAGGACGAATAATTGCTACCAGAAGGTAATAATAATAACAACAACTGGGATCCAGCTGCTGCTGCTGCTGTTGTGAGTGAGTTTGGGGGAGGGGAGGGGGAGGGGGGGGGCAGGGGTGGGTTTGGTGGGGGGAGGGGGTTGGGGTGGGGTGGTGGAAGGGCCATTTCATGTATCTTGGATGGAATCGATGGCCGTAACGTGACTGTAAAGAAGAGGCGAGCTCTGATTAGCTTCTGGGCACAAGTATTGTAGTGTTGCAAAGTCGAGGCGTTTATGAGATTTGGTTTGCGATACAGATAACCAAAAGTATATTAATTGGAGGGTTGTTTAAAACGTCATTGGTTGTCAGTTGTTTGAAAGCAATGTATACAACGAAAAGAGAAATTTATTATTGATTACGTATTATTGGACGTCGAAGCGTTTGAAAACATTGCAGGGACCGGAAATATGCACTGCGTATTGCTTTAACATTATTGGACGCGAGTTGCTTCTAATGTTATAGAAACAAAAATGATTTGAATTGTTTAAACATTATTGGCCGTGAGTTGCTTCTAATGTTATAGAAACAAAAGTGATTTGAATTGTTTAAACATTATTGGACGCGAGTTGCTTCTAATGTTATAGAAACAAAAATGATTTGAATTGTTTAAACATTATTGGACGTGAGTTGTTTCTAATGTTATAGAAACCAAAAATCTTTGAATTGTTTTAAAAACAGTTATTGGACGCCGAGTTTTGCTTCTAATGTTATAGAAACCAAAAATTGATTTGAATTGTTTTAAACATATTGGACGTGGGTTGTTTCTAATGTTATAGAAAACAAAATTAGTTGAATTGTTTAAAAACATTATTGGACGTGAGTTGCATCTAATGTTATTGAAACCAAATTGATTTGAATTGTTTAAACATTATTGGACGTGAGTTGTTTCTACTGTTATAGAAACCAAAATTATTTGAATTGTTTAAACATTATTGGACGTGAGTTGCTTCTAATGTTATATTGAAAGGCCAAAGGTGATTTGATTGTTTAAACCATTATTCATTGGACGTGAGTTGCTTCTAATGTTATAGAAACCAAATTGATTTGAATTGTTTAAACATTACGGGACGTGAGTTGTTTCCAATGTTATAGAAGCCAAAATGATTCCTTTCTAATTGTTTAAACATTATGGGACGTGTTCCTTGTAGTGTTATAGAAATATACAAACGAAAAATATTACTTTCTAATTGTCTAAACATTACGGGACGTGAGATCCTTGTAATGTTATAGAAGCCAAAATGATTCCTTTCTAAATTGTTCAAACATTACGGTACGTGAGTTCCTTGTAATGTTATAAAGCCAAAATGATTCCTTTCTAATTGTCTAAACATTACGGGACGTGAGACCCTTGTAATGTTATAGAAGCCAAAATGATTCCTTTCTAAATTGTTTAAACATTACAGGACGTGAGTTGCTTGTAATGTTATAGAAACAAAAATTATTCCTTTATAATTGTCTAAACATTACGGTACGCGAGTTTCTTCTGTTACGAAACCGGCAAGAGTCATTCCGAATGGTCTCAACTTCATGGAATCGTGTTGACTCAGATACTAACCTTTAAAGCCAGCTCACGATCTCTCTGGGAAATGAATGATACAGAAGCCACTCCAATCTTGGCTTCCTCGCTCAGAAAAGGATTACATCAATTGTT
>NC_087208.1:47786678-47794178 GCF_015104395.2 Macrobrachium nipponense | reverse complement strand
GTTATAACAAGCTAAGGAGGACAGTCCAAAAGGGGATTAACTCTTAATGGCCTTTCAGAGGTACATGGACTGGAAAACCTGTAATACTGGAGTCATGGAATACTGGAACCTTCCTAGGTTCCCGGAATGGAACTTTCCCTTCACTAAATCTGATAAAAGACTTTTAAAACAGGTATTAACTCTTAATGGCCTTCCAGAGGTACATGGACTGGAAAACCTGGAATACTGGAGTCATGGAATACTGGAACCTTCCTAGGTTCACGGAATGAAACTTTCCCTTCGCTAAATCTGATAAAGGACTTTTAAAACAGGATTAACTCTGATTAACTCTTGATGGCCTTCTAGCGATACATGGCCTGGAACACCTGGAATACTAGTCATGGAATACTGGAACCTTCCTAGGTGGCAGGAATGGAACTTTCCCTTCGCTAAATCTAATAAAGGACTTTTAAAGCAGGATTAACTCTGATTAACTCTTGATGGCCTTCCAGCGATACATGGCCTGGAAAACCTGGAATACTAGAGTCATGGAATACTGGTACCTTCCTAGGTTGCCGGAATAGAACTTTCCCTTTTCCGAATCTGATAAAAGAATTTTAAAAACGGGATTATGGCTTAATGGCCTTCCAGAGATACACAGACTTGAAAACCTGGAATACTGGTGTCATGGAATACTGGAGTCATGGAATACTCGAGTCATGGAATACTGGAACCTTCCTAGGTCGCAGGAATGGAACTTTCCCTTCGTTAAATCTGATAAAGGACTCTTTTAAAAACGGGATTATAGCTTAATGGCTTCCGGGGGCCACGTATTCCAGAGATATATGGACTGGAACGCTGGAATCACGAACCCTGGAACCGGGCTGGATAGCTCGAAGGGAACTTTCCCTTTGCTGAATCTGAATTTGCTCGATATTGAAAGTCGTGTTTGTGGGTCTGACGTGAATGTCTCTCTCTCTCTCTCTCTCTCTCTCTCTCTCTCTCTCTCTCTCTCTCTCTCCAGATGGCGGAGACTGCTGCTGTGGTGGGGTACGAAGAGCTTAATGTACCCTGACACACACACACGCACACACACACACAGAGAGAGAGAGAGAGAGAGAGAGAGAGAGAGAGAGAGAGAGAGAGAGAGAGAGAGAGAAGTATTTTCCAGGGCATTCTGGAAAAGTTCAAATACTCAGCCATTTTCCGTGGCTACAATTCTTTAAAGAAATGTAATTAGCGAAGCCTTTAAGAAATGTAATGCCTTGAAGACCAAAGAGCCTAATGTATCTTGAGAGAGAGAGAGAGAGAGAGAGAGAGAGAGAGAGAGAGAGAGAGAGAGAGAGAGAGAGAGAGAGAATAATTCTTTACATAAAAGTTTCAGTGTTGATTTTTTTTGCAATACTGTAAAAGACATATCTATAAAGCATCTAACTCTATGATGAAGGGAAAATAAATATTTCTATTAACATATGGAAATAATTAGAGAATTAATTCTTGGGATTTAATTCTTTTCCCACAAAAATACTGATTGGCAAAACCCTAATTTTTCATTATTGGTTTTAAAGGCCGGGGTAGAGATATCTGTCACTATCAAAAGCTCTTTGCAATTTTCAAAAGATTTTTGTCATTTTTTAAAATGAAAATACCAGCAAAAAAATGTTGAAAGGCTAAAACAATTTTTTTTTAGCTTTTCATATTCTTATAGGAGGTAAAATTTTGTCTGTTCATTTTCAAATATTAAATAAACTTAACAGGTCTTAAAAAAATTGATTGGTGGAATATTTTTGCATTTATTACCTCTACAAAAGAAACCTTTATTTTCATCTTTAAAGGAATTGATTATTGCAACCACTTTTTGTACTTTATGTAATTAAATATTTTTAAGGATTTACTTGAATTTAATAAAAAAATGAATAAAAATACTGAGCCTTAAAATATTGACAGGGAACAAATAATTTATCTTATTTTATTACGATTATTTCTAAATTCTTCTCAAACTGAATTAAACCAAGGAGAGCCTCTTTATAAAACAATGAACTTTAGACCCGATTTGAAATCAAAGCATTTTATATATAAAAAAAACTACCAAGACGATTTTCCTCAAATATTCTTCACCAAAAGGAAAAGATTTTTTTTTCTTTTACTGATATCCTTAAGAAAAGACGTTGATTAAAATAAATGAAAAAAATGCTGGGATGCAGCTGACAGGTTGATAAAAGGAACTGCAAAGAGGCCAAGACGTTGAGAGAGAGAGAGAGAGAGAGAGAGAGAGAGAGAGAGAGAGAGAGAGAGAGAGAGAGAGAGAGAGAGAGAGAGAGAGAATAAGTGGTAGGTTTCAGAGATACTTCAAAGTAAAATATCTGAGAAGGAATGACATCAACAGAGAGAGAGAGAGAGAGAGGAGGGAAGAGTGGGGAGAGGGACCGGAGAGAAGAGAGTGGAGAGAGAGAGATGAGAGGAGAAGGGAGAGAGACCGGTGATGAGGATAGAGGAGAGAGAATAAATGGGTAGGTTGTCAGAGGTACTTTCAAAGTAAAATATCTGACATCAAACACAGAGAGAGAGAGAGAGAGAGAGAGAGAGAGAGAGAGAGAGAGAGAGAGAGAAAGTAAAAGGGACAAAAAGCAAGTAGAAGGCAATAACTGAAGAGAACCATACTGTTTTAAATACTAGTTACAAAATCAATTAATTAATCAGTGTTTAACAACAGCAATAATTCTTTTTTTTTTATTACATACATTTTCTTTCACAGAAAAGTTTAAAACAATGGTGTTAGCAGAAACTTATTATTATATAAATACTATTATTTATATATTCATATATATATATATATATATATATATATATATATCTATATATATATATATATATATGTGTGTGTGTGTGTGTGTGTGTGTGTGTGTGTGTTTGTGTATAATCCTAATTCATTTTCGTACATCTCTTGCAAACCCGTGAAAAATGAATCGTAGCATATGGCCATTTCCAGAATAAAATAGAAAAATATGGAGAGACCTTTACGTAGAATGAACTTTCAATATCAAATGGAGTTCTGATACATCTACGAACGAGTTTATTTATTTATTTATTTATTATTTTTAATTTGTATCTTTCAAAGTGGGGGGTCGAATTATTCATTTATTTATTTATTTTGTATCTTTCAAAGTGGAGGTCGAATTAGTTATTTTTTTATCTTTCAAAGTGAGTGTCGAATTATTATTATTATTTTTTTGTATCTTTCAAAATGGGGGTCGAATTATTATTATTTTTTGTATCTTTCAAAGTGAGGGTCGAACTATTATTATTATTATTTTTCAAAGTGACGGTCGAATTATCATTATTTTTTTTCTTTCAAAGTGAGCGTCGAATTATCTATATACTTACTTTGTATCTTTCAATGTGGGGGGGGGGTCGAATTATTGATTTATTTTGTATCTTTTAAAGTGGGGGTTGAATCATTATCATTTCTTTTATCTTTCAAAGTGAGGGTCGAATTATTATTATAAAGTTTTTTGTATCTTTCCAAAATTGGGGTCGAATTGGGCCCGCATTGTTTCACCATCTCCCCAAAACTCTTTGTACAACAAAATTTTTACTTCTACTTCCACTAAACTGATACCTATTATACCGAAGAGATAAACTTTCCAATTCTTTTGTAGCGTGAGGATTGTTTGTTTGTTTGTTTGTCGGTGCAGTCTCTGGCTGGTAAACAAGGTCCACTGTTTCCGAGTCAAAAAAAAAAAAAGAAAGGCGAGTAATAAATATTGCTGCATACTCCACTATTGACGTCAATCACAAAGACGCGAGCTATCGAAAGCAGATGGTGTCTGAGGCAACGGTTTCCATCAGAATTCCTCCCAATTCTATAACGGCTCATAATTGGGTTAGGCTTATTTCAAAGAGATAGGAAATTAAGCGAATCTAGAGGAATATGCCTCTTTTTCTTTTAAATTCGATAGGCCTAAATTGCAGGTTTCGCCCTATCTGGCCACACTTATAGGCCTAAGGAATTTGAGGAGATAGGCACGATTTCCTCCTTCTGTCGTAGGAGAGAAATTAACCAGCAATCGTCCTTCAGTCTGTGCGAGGTTTAGTCGTGAGACCAAAAGCAATTATTGACATCCACACTGAGCTGACAAAGTGAGGATTCCATATGTTTTCTTCTTTCTGTAAACGGAAGTCAGGGGAATTCTGCATAGTTCTGATTCTCAGGGCGCGCGTTCGACTCCTCTCTGGGATTCAGAATTTCTCCATTTTGGTTTCTTTATTTGGATTTTAAGGCTTTGTAGTGGAAATAGCGTATCCAAAAAGTGAGGAAATGGAGAAGAACCCCCATCACCCCCAACCCCAAACCCCACCATCAAACGAGATATAAAAAAGAACTTCGAGAACTTAACCTCGTTTACCAAAAAATTTAAACAACATCTCCTAACCCTCCCGTACTTCGAGACGATACCAACCTACCAACCGACCTACTAAGTCTCACGGACTTCGCCGCTTCCCGCTGCCACTACCGCATTCCTTCCTCTCTCTCTCTCTCTCTCTCTCTCTCTCTCTCTCTCTCTCTCTCTCCAATTATTATTATTTGATTAGGCAAATAGATTGCGTAAGTCGACATAATCTTAATGAGTGCCATTCAGCCTCTGGTTATTGAAGCTGTATTGATATTGCAACGGGTCGCGCTTTCTCTCTCTCTCTCTCTCTCTCTCTCTCTCTCTCTCTCTCACCATTACGATAATGGTTATGGCTCTGCAGTCGCTAGCGAGGGTGAGGGGGTATGGGTGGGATGGGGTAGGGGGGGAGAGAGGAGATGGGGTTTAGGTCGTTAGGATTCAATGAAAGCATGTCAGGGTTTTATGAATTAAATTCGATGATTGTTTTGTGTATATACTATATATATATATATATTATAGTATATATATATATATATATAATATATATCATAATCTATATATATATATATATATATATATATATATATATATATATCTTTATATATATATATATGATATATATATATCTATATAATATATATATATATATATATCTATATATATATACTATAGATATATATATATATATATATATATATATATATATATATATATATATATATTATATATATATATATATATATATTTATCTATATATATAATTAGATAGATATATATATATATATATATATATATATATAAATATATAGCTATCTATATAGTATATATATATATATATATATATATATATATATATATATATATATATATATATATATATATATATATATATTATATAGAATATATATATATATCTATATATATCTATATACTATATATATATATATTATATTATATTATATTTTTATATATATATATATTATATATATATATATATATATAGTATACATATTATATATCATACATATATATATATATATATATACATATATATATATATATATATATATATATATATATATATATATATATATATATATATATATATATATATATATATATATATATATATATATATTTAGATATATATATATATAGATATATATATATATATATATATATATATATATATATATATATATATATATATATATATATAGATATTAATTGATTGACTCATGTTGCATTTCAGTTACTGCAAGACTCAACATGTATCATTGAGCGATTTACATTCTAACAATATATATGTAAATTATGGGAAAAAAACTTTCTCATGTATACTTGTCCAAAAGGCAAAAATTAATAATAATAATAATAATAATAATAATAATAATAATAATAATAATAATAATAATAATAATACACTTTTCAAACACTTTCAAACGCTTTTAAAACTCGTAAAATGTTTCTGCAATTTTTCTTCACTATCCCAATCAGCCATTGCTTAGCAAAAACAAGCTATCATTTCAATGATCCAGCATCACTTCATCCCTGATGGTGCCAGACATCTATGAAAACATAACACGCTCCTGTGTCAGACCTACTTTGACGCCAAACATGGCACTCTCCCTCTATATCACAAATGTGGCCAGACATCTATCTTACAATCTTATCTTCTCTGTTCTCTCTTTCCATCCGATAAAAGGTTCGGTCGCATCTGGGTTTTTTTTGGGGGGGGCCATATTTGCTCATACCCCTAAGTTGATGCAAAATTATTCATGAACACCGTAACGGTTAGAATACCATAAAAATTGCAAGCTATAATGCACAGCTGCATATTCCCCAGTGAAAGGTCACAATTATGTATAAAGTAGGAGGTGGTTTTTTGGTCATAAAACACTGCAGTTTTTGAGAATTCCTTAACAGTGGCATTTAAACTAACCTCCGTCAGGAAAATAAGATATGGTCATTTTGAGTATTAAGAAACTACTTAAAAAAGGGTAAGAATGAAATGTATGAAAAATATTTATGAGTATAAGCTACGGTCATTTTGAGTATTAAGAAACCATTTAAAAAAGGGTAAGAAGGAAATGTATGGAAAACAAGTATTTTTTGATTTTTTGTATAAGCTACGGTCATTTTGAGAATTAAGAAACTACTTAAAAAAGGGTAAGAAGGAAATGTATGAAAAAAATTTGTTGAGTATAAGCTACGGTCATTTTGAGCATTAAGAAACTACTTAAAAAAAAGGCTAAGAAGGAAATGCACGAATCATATCTGAGACCACGAGCATGTGAGTTACAAGATCAATACAGTCTTCCAACCTCACCGAGCAAAGAAAAATATAAATAAAAAAATAAATAAAAATCTGGAATAAAACACCAAAGAGAATATGCATCCTGATACTAGACCAAAATGCCAGCTATAATAAATGACCATTTGTTTTTTGTTCCAAACCCAAAGCGGGAGGCAGGAAAGCGAGAGAGCGTCTCTCTATAAGCCCAACGGACGAACAGACAAAAAATCATGAATACCAAAACATTCTTCCCAAAAGGTCGAAACGAGACGGGAGGAGGCAGATGAGAGGAAGACAAACAATGGGAATACAAGACTCACAGCGATGTTTAATAAACGTAGAAGAGGATGTTTTATTTTCTTTTTTTTTAATGCTCGCACAAAGCAATTGTTTGCCGTCAAAACAGAGGGAGATACCCCGCTTACAGAACTCCGGAGATTTTTTTTTATGAATAAATTGGGGGCACTTAATATCATTCTTCCTCCTCCGTGTGTTGACTTCTCTTTAGAGACTGCTACTCTTTTGTCATATCTGATTACTTGGAAATATACATACGTATATATACTAAAACATACACACGCACATATACACACATATAGACATACACGCGAGAAGCTCGTCCACAGATTCTGGCTATTCTCGAAGGGGTTAGAGAGGCTCATCTAGTTATATATATATATATATATGATATAATATATATATATATATATATATATATATATATATTATATATATATATATATATATATATATATAATATATATATTCTAAGTGGCATTTAATTTTCAGAGCTGTATTCTGTAACATTACAGGAAATTCTGTACCTGGAGT
>NC_087208.1:47761678-47781678 GCF_015104395.2 Macrobrachium nipponense | reverse complement strand
TTTAAATTCTATAAACAAACCTAATTAAATTTAAATTCTGAAAAGTATTTAGCATTCATGAGAGGATGCTTCGAAATCTGTTACAAAAAAGTTCTGTGGCCTTTTTTCTTTCAATGATCAAAAGCAGTTTATATATATGAAAATATCAAAAGCAATTTCTATTTATAAAAAAGATAAAAAGCAGTTTATATATATATATATATATATATATATATATATATATATATATAATATGAAAATTAGTTTTTGTTTATAATAAAATGTCATAAGCAGTTATTTATAAAAATATCATAAACAGTTTTTTTAAAAAATATCAAAAGCAGTTTTATTTATAATTTTTAAAATTTATTTTTAAATATAATAAACATTTTTAAGAATTTTTTTGGGAACGTAATTTAATGGTTTTTAAGAATTTCTTTTTGGAACGTAATTTAATGAATAAAAAAATATTACAGTTTCTATGATAATTTTCCTTACAAACATTCCATATTAGTTAACTATATCTGATTATTTCGTAGCTAAAATATTATCATACGAGAGAAGTAAGAAGGCAAGAAAGCAGCTTGATTTTTAATCAAGTTATATATGCCAGCAGAAGCATTTTAGATATTTACTTGAATCGACTCACGTATCTTGTCTCCAGTCACCTATTAAGAAATTCTTCCCATTTGTCCTATATATTCCTGGAGATTCCTAATCTTCCTAATTCTTCTGCCTTTTGTTCCTCCTTCCTATCTCTCCCTGCCACTTTCTGCTATTATAAAACAAATATATTTGCCAAAAACAAATATTTTATTTATTCACCTGAATCGACTTTTGTATCCTTTTTTTTCTTTTTTTAATTCCTCCCATTTGTCTTCGTTCCTGAGCCTTTCTAATCTTCCTACACCCTTCCTCCTCTTATTCCTACACCTCTCTCTCTCTCTCTCTCTCTCTCTCTCTCTCTCTCTCTCTCTCTCTCTCTCTCTCTCTCTCTCCCTCTCTCTCCTTCGTCTCGTCGTCCCGTTTTTATCCCTCCTTCTCCCCCCCCCTTTTCCCCTTTTACTCCATTTTCACCGTTTCCCTTCCTCCTCTCCCCTTTTCCCCAATTCCTTCTTCCCCTTTCTTTTTTTTCCTTCCTCTCTCTCTCTCTCTCGTCTCCTCCAGAATTACTGATCCAACGTCTGGGATTTTGACCGACCAATTGTTCTCTGTTCCCGTGTTAGGGGGCAATAATTATTCCTTCTCTCCCTTCCAACCCCTTTTATCCAATTGTTATACCCTGTCCACTTCTGTTTATTCGGTAATCAGTATTCCTGGTTTTGTGTGATACCTGTTTGTTTAGTACTATTTTTATGATGGGGAGAGGAGGTAGTATATATAAGCTGTTTTTTTTTTTTTTTTTTTTTTTTGCAGTGGAACAGATTGGATTATTTCGGTATAATGAATATTATAATGAATATTCTAATGAATGTTTATAATGAACGGATTAATAATGAATGTTATAATGCATAATTAGCATAAGAATGAACGGATGTTAAATGAATGTTATAATGAATATTATAACTGAATGTGGATAATAATGAATATAATGAATGATAATAAGAATATCGGAATGTAATGATGTAATGAATGTTATAATGAATATAATAATGAATGTTATAATGAATATTCGGTATAATGAAGATTATAATGAATGCTATAATGAATAGTCTGTATAATGAATATTATAATGAATATTCGGTATAACTGAATATTATAATGAATGCTATAATGAATAGTCGGTATAATGAATATTATAATGAATGTTATAATGTATGCTAAAATGAATAGTCGGTATAATGAAGATTATAATGAATGTTGTAATGAATATCCGGGATAATGAATATTATAATGAATATTCTGTATAATGAATATTATAATGAATGCTATGATGAATATTCGGTATAATGAATATTATAATGAATGTTGTAATGAATTAAAAGTCATTGTGAGTGTATCGTTATGATGAATGACATAATGAACGCATGCTGTAATGAATATTACGAGGAATATGTTATAATGAATGCATGTTATAATGAATGCAAGTTATACTGAACTGTGTGATTGACGTATGTTATAATGAACGTTATAGGCCACGTTATATTGAACTTTATAACGAATGCATGCTATAATGAACGTCATGATGAATGCATGTTATACTGAATAAAATGAATCTATGATAAATATCATAACGATATGTTATGATGAATAGTAAAATGAATCAGTTATAATGATTATTATAATGCATGAATGTCACGGTGGAATGCTATAATGAATGTACTGTATGTGGGTATGTGAATAATAATTTGTATTCATTGTATTTCAATGATCCAAGAAAATAATGAGATATTTCTTAATAAAGCTGCCCTCTCTCTCTCTCTCTCTCTCTCTCTCTCTCTCAGCAAATACATCTCACCTTTTTTTATAAATCGTGTATACTAAGTGTCTTCTCGGCGTAGCCTAATTTACACAATGGATCTTTTAATTCATTTCTCGTATTTCTTAAATGTTGACTCATTCGACTGAATTAATTATTACCCTGAAGTGGGGAACTGATGATGGCATTTTATTATTCTTGTTTTTTTTTTAATTTAATGAACTGTAAACGTATGACATAATCTGCCTTATACCAATGATTTTCTGATATTGTGTTTCTTATTCATCCATCTGAACTTTTGACTTAACAGATTTTGCTACTTACTGGATTTTGTTATTTTTTTTACTTGACGACCTTCGCTACTTGAACTGAACTTTTTACTCAAACAGACTTTTCTACTTGTTGCATTTTTTGTTACTTTAAGGCGTCTGCTACTTAACGAAATTTGTTACACAACATGAGCTACTTCATAGCTGTATTGTTACTAAACGTTTTACTTAACAGACTTTGCTAATTGTTGAATTATTTGCTACTTAAAGGCCCTTGCTACTTAAACGGACACTGCCACTTGAATGGAATGTGCTACTTAAAATCTGCGAGGTATAAACAAAAAGCTTTCAAGTGAAACCTGATAATATCTATATATTTATTATTATCGGGAAGAGAGGAGCCAGGGGTAGGTATATACCCCTGCGGCCACACCTGCGTGTTTACTGTTGACGCTGCTAATGAAAATGCCCCCGGGGTGAAAGAGAAGAGGAGAGAGAGAGAGAGAGAGAGAGAGAGAGAGAGAGAGAGAGAGAGAGAGAGAGAGAGGCGATGTGCTTGGGGCAGCTAATCTGCTATAAACATTTTATTAAAGAATTTTGGATTAGGAATCTAGGCGAGAGAGAGAGAGAGAGAGAGAGAGAGAGAGAGAGAGAGAGAGAGAGAGAGAGTGAGTAGTCTAGTTAACAAGTTATAAACTCCTTTTTTGAGGATTTACGGAAAAGAAAATTCAGAGAGAGAGAGAGAGAGAGAGAGAGAGAGAGAGAGAGAGAGAGAGAGATGTAAACAGTGATTCTGCCTACTTAATATGATATTATTCAAAGCCAAAACTTTAATCACATTATCTGTACCAGGACTGAAATCCTTTAAACTTAAAAAATAAATAAATAAATAAATAAAAAAATACAAAAACTCACTGACAAAGAATTTCGGAGCTAACCCTTTCCCAAATCCCCCCCACCACCCCACCCCACCCAACTACGAACACCCCCTACTGGCAGATAGAGATAGAGGGAGAGAAGGAGATAAGCTTCTCAGCCCCTCATTCAGGCTTAACCTTCAAATACATCTGAAGGTTCGTGCTCACAAGCCGATCTCCCGAGTCACGTATCGTGCCATTAGTTGCTTGTATTGATCTACCAACCTTTTCCTCCCAGATGCACTGTACGTAGTAGGGGGAGGGTCGTCGTTCGTATGTGCGTCTGTACTCCTATATGCAGTAAGGGTACGTGAGAGGGATTTGGTTTTTGTTACGTGCATACTTGGATTGCATGCATGTGTGTGTGAGTAGTGCTTGTGCATACGTACCTGGGTATGCAGTTTGCATAAATGAGCGTAATGTCATTTTTATCTGTGTATATTATTGTTTTTTTTCTGCGTATAAACGTATTTATGTGTATATATACTCGTCATTGTATGCAGGTGTATGTGGGTAATCCTTGTTCACACGTGAATGAAATGTAATTATTTCTGTGCGTACACACACACACACACACACACACACACATATATATATATATATATATATATATATTATAATATCATATATATATATATATATATATATATATTCTTGTTTTTCACGTGTATAAAGTCTTGTTATATGTGTATATATACACGTCACTGTGTATTGTGTATATATGTATGCCATGTATTTCTGTGTGTATATACAAGTCATTGTGTATTATGTATATGTGTATGCCCATGTATTTACGAAGACGTAATGTACGCTTCATTCTTTGTACATATACCCACTTTTACACATACGTGCTCGTCTGTAAGCCCTGTTTTCATTAACATACTATTTTTCATGTGTAAATAAACGGGATTAGAACTGCACATTATATATAGGCTTTTTAAATGAGAGCTAAAATTAGACATGGTGCTTAACATAAGACCTACTTAGAGGTTTTTTAATGATTGAATGTCATCATGAAAAAATAAAAGGTCACCCCCTATAGAAAAAAACCAGGTCACTTCTTTTGAAAAGTATATCAACAGCCCTTCAAAATAACCTATAATTTTTCTTTCTACGATGAAGCTAATTAGCGACTCGCAAAACGTCATTTGTAACTCCAAAGCCTATGGCAGGTTTCACTACCTAGAAGGGGTTGCCTGACTCATTAAACTGTTCCTGGGAAAATGTAATTCATATTTGGTTTTTAAGCTATTTTCGTCAATGGCTGTTTTTTTATGTCATCTGCTGTGAACGACCTGATTTTGAAAGTCACGAAACCTTATTTGCATCTCTCTAATTGGGTGGAAATTAGATCAATTCGTTGTGTGCTGACGAGGAGAAATTATTATTACTATTATTATTATTACATTTTTTATTATTCTTTGGGTGTATCACAGTCCTCCAATTTGACTGGGTGGTATTTATAGTGTGGGGTTCCGGATTGCATCCTGCCTCCTTAGGAGTCCATCACTTTCTTACTATGTGCGCCGTTTCTAGGATCACACTCTTCTGTATGAGTCCTGGAGTTACTTCAGCCTCTAGTTTTTCTAAATTCCTTTTCAGGGATCTTGGGATCGTGCCTACTGTTCTTATGATTATGGGTACAATTTCCACTGTCATATCCCATATCCTTATTTCTATTTTCAGGTCTTGATACTTATCCATTTTTTCCCTCTCTTTCTCTTCAACTCTGGTGTCCCATGGTATTGCGACATCAATGAGTGATACTTGTTCTTGACTTTGTCAATCAACGTCACGTCTGGTCTATTTGCACGTATCACCCTATCTGTTCTGATACCATAGTCCCAGAGGATCTTTGCCTAATCGTTTTCTATCACTCCTTCAAGTTGGTGCTCGTACCACTTATTACTGCAAGGTAGCTGATGTTTCTTGCACAGGCTCCAGTGGAGGGCTTTTGCTACTGAATCATGCCTCTTTTGTACTGGTTCTGTACAAGTGCCGGATATTCGCTTGCTATGTAGTTTATGGTTTCATTTTTCGTATTTCACTTCCTACATATGGGAGAGATGTTATTTCCATCTATCGTTCTTTGAACATATCTGGTTCTTAGGGCCTGAGCTTGTGCCGCTGTTATCATTCCTTCAGTTTCCTTCTTGAGTTCTCCCCTCTGTAGCCATTGCCATGTGTCATCGCTGGCTAGCTTTTTAGTCTGTCTCACTCTTGAGCCACTCGTCTTCACTGGTTTTCAGATATTGCCCCAGTGCTCTGTTCTCGATGTTGACGCAGTCCTCTATACTTAGTAGTCCTCTCCCTCCTTCCTTTGGTGTTATGTATAGTCTGTCCGTATTTGCTCTTGGGTGTAGTGCTTTGCGCATTGTCAAACGTTTCCTCGTTTTCTGGTCTATGCTGCGGAGTTCTATTCCTGCGCTGTATCTGATTACTGGCACTGCCCATGTGTTTATGGCTTTTATCATATTTCCGGCGTTGAGTTTTGACTTGAGTATCGCCTTGAGTCTCTGCATATATTCTTTCCTGATCGTGTCCTTCATCTCTTGGTGTTATATATCCCCTCCTTCCATTATTCCCAAGTAATTGTACCCCGTCTCAACTATGTTTGATGTTGCTCCCATCTGGTAGCTTTATCCCTTCATTCCTTGTTACTTTGCGCTTTTATATGTTGAATTATTATTATTATTATTATTATTATTATTATTATTATTATTATTATTATTATTATATTTTATATTATTATTATTGAGTCATTTGGTTTATTATTGCTTATACAATTCTCTCTCTCTCTCTCTCTCTCTCTCTCTCTCTCTCTCCAACGCGACGTTTCCTCCTGATCCGCAGGGCATTATCAAGCGATGAGTGCTAAGGGACTGAATTCGATTGGTTGCAAGGGCTCTTGCTCGTAGAGCAGCCCGTATGAATTCGAGTGGCGAGTCCTTCTTCTTAAATCGTGCTGTTGCGGGCTCTCGAGTACGGTATAGAGTAACCTCTCCGGCAGGTCGAGTATTCATTGGTTCCTTGGAAGGTGACTCATACGGCGAGCGTTTACGAGTCTTGCAGACCTTCTCAGGCGGGGAGTATCACTGGGAGCCTCTTGATTGGCTTCTACCTGAGTGACGTCACCCTTGGTATTATTCTGATAATGTGCTTCACGTCCGGTGTTTGTTTCATACGCTCTGGTACTTTCGTTGGGGAGGGGGAGGGGCGTGGTCCTCCTCACACACGTCGGTATCAGGAACGCTTCTTGAGTGGTATTAAGGGGAGGCTTTGGGTCGAGTATAAGCAGCGCTTCTAGGAGGCGCCGACGTCGCGGGTCAGGGGCTCTGATATTTTGACATTCCTGATGATGTCGTCTCTTGTGATCTCTTGCTGGTGTACTGCAAGGGCGTGCTGCCTAAAGGCGCCCTCCTGGGCGTGGCAGGAGATCCTTTATTATATTATTAATATTATTATTATTAGTGGGCTATTTTTCTCAACCTGACTTGCTTTATCCCTAAAAAAAAATAAGTTTCATCAATGATGAAATATTCAGTATGTCGAATAAATTATATCTCTGTTTATATGTATGTATATGTATATATATATGTATATATATATATATATATATATATATATATATATATATATATATATATATATATCATATACATATACAATATACATATATATATATATATATATATATATATATATATATATATATATATATATATATATGTATATATCTATATATATATATATATATATATTAATATATATATATATATATATATATATACACCCACCAACACACACACACCAATATATATATATATATATATATATATATTATATATATATATTAAAGGAAGATTATCTGCTGGGGTGACATAAATTGGCTTGCTGTGGATGGACCTCTTGGTATCAATACCACCTTTTCTGTAAACTTTTCTCATTCATCTTACCTGAAGAGGGAGACAGCAGTCTCTGAAATATAGTACTTTTCTCTATATTTTGGTGTTTTTGGGTTTTATGGGCTCCTTTTATTATACTATTATATATATATATATATATATATATATATATATATATATATATATATATATATATATATATATATATACACATATATATATACTCCATCGTAATTGACTGCGTGCCAAGAAAACCCAGCAAAAAGCACCATTGCAATTTAGCTATTAACAGCAATTCAGACGAATCCAATGACTCCAAGCATGCAATAATAAGAGAGCAACTCCACGGAGAGAGAGAGTGAGAGAGAGAGAGAGGAGAGAGAGAGACTAGTAACTGTGATATTGATACAAGGCACTGCGGTATCCTGATATGCCATCCTACCACATGCGAGTGTGAAGGATGGCCACGCTATACCTCCCCCTTCACCCCCCCCCCCCCCCCTCCCCCCCCCCCCCCACCAAAAGAATGACTGTTACTTTGAAGCAAACGGGTTGAGGAGGGGGGGGTGGGATGAGAAAGCAGTTTTGGTGTTAATTGGTCGATTGGTTTTTCTTTTTAGGCGAGTTTTGTTTGTTTGTTTGTTTGGGTGAGAGGGTGTGTGTGTGTGTGTATGAATGTGTATGTGTATATATCTATGTTTGAAACTGTAATAGACATAAAGTCTTTTTAATTTCTCGAATTGTTATAATTGCATACGTATCTGGTAAAAAAAGTGATAAGTAGATTCTATATGTATACATATGTATCTTTATGTATATATATGTATATATGTGTATGTATATGTTTTATGTATGTTTGTATGTATGTATGTAAATTTGTGTGTGGTCTTTAAAAATATATATATATATATATATATATTATATATGTATTATATATATATAATATATACTATATATATATATATATATATATATCATATATAATATATATATATATATCTATATATATATCATATATATACTATATATATTATATATCATATCTATAGGATACCTATATATATATATATATATACTATATATTATATGATATAGTTCATCTATATATCTATATATATATATATATATATCTATGAATAATTATCTAATTACGAAAGCAACCAGATCGGAGGGTGATTTGTAAGGTCCAGAATCGATATGAACTTATAGCGTCTCTGTTGGCTGATTGGATAGCGTCACTGACTGTCCTGATTTCGTCCCGTCCACTTGGACGGTGGTTCGATCCCATGGGGGGACGAAATTATTATCAATTAAAAAATTCCCCTTCGGTACATATATGAAAATATATCATTTGGGAGGTAAAGTGAATTTAGATATTAAAGTACATTTGTAGCTTGAATGATATATATATAATATTATATATATATATATATATATATATATATATATATATATACATATATATATATATATATATATATATATATATATTATATATATATATATTTATATATATACAAACATATATACGTACAAAATACTCTTCATACATATCGATACATTTATCACTAAGAAAACATGAAATACAAATCAAGAACCAAACCTTGTAATAATAACTTCTTTTTTTTCAGTTTCAAGATTAATTTGGTTTTGGGAAATGAAAATACTAAAACAGAATCACAGAATAATCATAAAATAGAACCCATATAGAAATAACATCATATATAAAAATAATAGAACACTATAGAAACAGAGAAATAAAAAAAGATAATCCAATGTAAACTGTAATTTTAAGTTAGGGGTTATTAACTCAAAAGTATCAATTTAAAAAAATAAACGGATGCCCAAAAATACGTTTAGTGAGAAGGCCTGCTAACGAGTGTCACAAAACAGTGGATTTGCATAATATCAAATATATTCACAATATATTTACTCATCTGAGCCACGATGACAACGTATACTTATAATTATTTTTATAACCTAACATGCGTTCTAATCACTGACTGCTGCCATTTACCAATATGACCCCAATGTTTGTAACTCCTAATTAACGATGATCAGTATCTAATATCTCTTATGAAATCATGTGTGTGTGTGTCCTAATTAAGATCAAAGAAAAGCCGCCGTATCAACCGTCGATCAAAACGACAATTTGCACAAGTTTAATCATTTGATTAAATTCCCTGATTAAAGTCTGATCAAGACCATGAAAAGAAACATTTAATTACATCGTGACATTATATAAGATAAACAAAAAGTTGTGCTGGCTTCTCATTATCGGCGAATAAAAAAAATCATAATTAGATGTGGAATCAAAGAGATAGGTCGGGCTTGATCAATGACATGGTGTTTATGAATTAAAATCATTCATGAATGACAATGAATGACAATGAATTTCAATAGTTTCAAATGTAGTACAATTACAATAAATTATACTGAATAGCAATTAATCGTAAAAAACTACATTATATCATAATGAATTACTCTGAATTATAATGAATGACAATCACGAAGAATTACAATGAATTTCAATGCATTATAACTACAATGAATTACAATGCATTATAACTACAATGAACTACAATGCATCATAATAACTACAATAAATCACAGTGATAATGAACTACAATGATTGCGATGAACTACGATGAATTAGGTGCCAGAAACGCCAACTGTCCCTCTGCTTAAGATCTTATTGAAAAACAATAAAGTAGCTATTTGGAGTCTATTCGTATCACTGCAAATATAATAATAATAATAATAATAATAATAATCCTAATAATAATAATAATAATAATAATAATAATAATAATAATAATAATAATAATCGAATCTTATTGAGATTCGAAGAATTGATACTATCGCCGGGAAGAAATGATAACATCGCCGAGTCCTCCAACATTTGAGGGGCCGGTAACCAATCTCGCATTATTGGTTTCTTTTATGATATTTTATTTTTATTTTATGATATTTCCGAATGGAAGCCGTTGTCGTTTCATTTATTCATCTATTTTTTTTGGCCAACGACAATATTAATTCACCAGTCGTGTTCCCGGACCTTATTTCAATAACGGTTATTACTGCCGGCTGTGGTAATAATACTAAATGGTAGCCAGTGTGTATATGTGTTGAATAACAGGTTTTTTTTGTTTTTTTGTGTATGAATATACATATATATATATGTATATATATATATATATATATATATATATATATATATATATATATCTATATATATTTTTTATATGTATATATATATATATATATATATATATATATACGTAAAACATTTTCTAATATGCAATTTAAACCAGAAATTCCATTTAAACTTACATTATCTATCACAGTCACATAATATCTACATTGTTACATTCCAAAAACATATTTCTAACCTCGATAACAAAAAAAAAAAATAAAATAATAATGTTATTACATCTCGTAAAAAACAAATTAACATCTAATATTTAACAGAATCCCAAATTAATCTAACTGAATACATTCTAAGTTAATATATATATATATATATATATATATATATATATATATATATATATATATAATATATATATATATATAATCTTATATATAAAAATAAAAAAAAATAAAAAAATTCTCTGCCATAATGAACCCAACGTATACACGAATCCCAGAGCCATCTGCTGTCACAAAATTGAAACCAACGTAATGCCCTGACTTGATCCTCATGATTCAGATTTTCGAGCAATTTATGGGACAGCGGCAGCTGAGTGTGTGTCCTCATTACCTCCTACGACCTCGAAGAGAGGAAAACAATATCCTGGATGAGGTTTTTTTGTCAAAAAACAGTAATTTTATGATTGTGCGGCTTTTTTTTTCCCATTTGCTCGTAACACGACCGGGTTGAGAGAGAGAGAGAGAGAGAGAGATGAGAGAGAGAGAGAGAGATTTAGAGGGCGGCTTTTATTTGAAAAATGATTTATTCTCTGGTGTCAGAAGTGATATGTTTTTATTAAAAGAAAGTTGACAGCTAGAATCTTTTCGGGTTGTTAGAAGACCAGTAATTGTTATGTCAAATTCCACTTGGAAATATGTTGTACTAGATCTGGGTAGCCAAGTTTTGTATAACACAACAGAACTAACTGCAATTATGTAACATACATCCGCCACATTCAAATTTACCAAAACAAACACCAATCATCGTATACGTTATAAACTATATATATATATTATATATCTTAACTAATATATAATATATATATTATATATATAGATTATATATAACTTATGTATATATGGTATATTATATAATAATATATATATATAATATTATATATATATATATGTTATGTTTATATGACTGTATAACTGAATCACGCAAAAATAGGAAGGTGAATGACTATATGTATAAACAATAAAGACTAACCTCCACGTGGGACTTTCTTTCTTTCTTTTATTGATATTTGCAATATTTATATATTATATATTATATATTATATATATATTATTATATATATATAATATATACACACACATACAAATGTGCGTGTTGGTGTTTTTAAAGAAAACAGAAGAATAAATAAAGCCACATCCTTCACGTAGGTACTTGGGCACCTGGACCAACTCCAACGAAAACCGAGTATATTTGACAGAGCAATCACTCCCCACAGTGCAAAACATAGTCACCCCACTCCTAACAATAGAGATATCACTTTGGACACCGGAAAATAAATCACTTTCGTAATAAAACCAGAAAGAAGAAGATTGAAACCCCATTCTCTCTCTATCCCCACCTCCAAACAAGTGCCATTGTATCTCGCACTCGTATTACGAGCAGAACAGAAAAAAAAAACATTCCGCAATCATATAAAATTGCTCTGTTGTGACAAAAACCTCATCCAGGATATTGTTTTCCTCTTCCAGGTCGTGGAGGCAACGAGGACACACACAGCTGCTGCGGCTGTCTCGTAATTCGTCGAAAATCCTGAATCATGAGGACCAGAGAAGTTGAAGGCAAAGCAAATGGTTTCGTTCTGTGCCGATAGATGGCTCTGGGGTGCACGTTTACGTCGGGGGGTAAGTGTTATTGAAAAATGGGCAAATTTTTCGTATAATTTTTTTTCTTCTAATTTTTCTGGACTCTGAATGTGTATAGATGAAATGAAATGGATATTTCTTACAAATTAACCATTAATTTGGTCTTATAAGCTGTACTAACTGTATTAATATCATCATTGTGATTAGAAATATAAATATTTGACATTAATTTGGTCTTACAAGTTGTAATAAGAGTAGAACTATCATTGTTGTGATTAGAAATATATCCTAAGAAATATAATAATGCAGACACAATGTTAACTGTGATGGAGAACGGAAGTGTAGTATGTACATTTATTGACAAAATACATATACAAAATAGTTCATATTAATATATTTCCTTTTTGACCTCATTATAGTGATCCCCTCTAACTTTTTTTATCATCTCTCTCTCTCCTCTCTCGTCTCTGTTCCTTCTCCCATCTCTCTCTCTCTCTCTCTCACTCTCGTCACACATCTCTTCTCCTCTCCCTCTCTCTCTCTCTCTCTACATATATTATATAAATTATATATATATATTATTATATATATATATTGATACATGTATATATATATTATATATCTATAATATATATCTATAATATATATTATATTTTGGTTTTTTTTCACACACACAAACGAACAAACACGAGTTTGTTCAGCACATACACACTCCTTAACAATCTAGTATTATTATCACAGCCGGCAGCAAGAACCGTTATTGAAATAAGATCCTGGAGCGAAACTACTGAATTAATATCGTCGCTTGCAAAAAAGAAAGAATAAAAAAAAACTCCATTTGGAAATATCATAAGAGAGACACTTGGAACAGCGTCTCCAAAACCAATAATGCGAAGTTGGTTACCGTCCCCTCAAATGTGGAGTAGTACTCTGCGATAGCATCAATTTCTCCGAATCTCTCAATAATAATATTCGAGCCTTATTTTTATTTTCATTGAAGCGAATCGACTCCAAGCAGCCACCGGTTTCTAATAAGATTTCAAGCAGCTGAACAGTCCGAGTTTCTGACACCTATTTCATTGTGTTTCATTATCACTGTCATTCATTGTAGTCCATTATAATTCATTGTATTTCATTATCACTGTCATTCATTGTAGTCCATTATAATTCATTGTAGTTCATCGTAATTCATTGTATTTCACTATCACTATACCTCCTTGTAGCTCATTATAATGCATTGTAGTTATTGTAATGCATTATAATTCACTGTAATTCCTCAATATTATTATTCATTATAATTCACTATAGTACATCATACATCATAATTCATTATAATTCATTGTAGTTAATTTCAATTCACTAAAATTTTAATCAATCACAGTTCATTATAAATCATGATTCATTGTAACGCACTGTATTTCATTATAATTCATTGTAATTCACAATTCATAATAATTCAATGTAAGTTATTCGTAATCACCAGATCATTCATTAAGAACGACCTTTCTCTTTGATTCCAAATCTAATTATGAATTTTCATTTCTTGCGGATAATTAGAAGCCAAACGCAACTATACTTTTTTTTTATCTCATAATGACGCGAAGTAATTAAATGCTACTTATAATGGTCTTGATCAGAATTTAATCAGGGAATTTAATCTAATGATTAAACTCGAGCAAATTGTCATTTTCATCGACGTTTGATATGGCGGTTTTCTTTGATCTTAATTAGGACACACACACATGATTTCATAAGAGATATTATGAACTAATCATCGTTAATTAGGCGTGACAAACATCGGGGTCATTAAGGTAAATGACAGGTAGTGATCAGAACGTCTATCAGGTTATAAAAATAATTATAATTGTCATTTACTTCGTCTTTCATAAATTAACTTTTCCTTCGTGACAGATTACTTCGTCTTTCATACATTATGGATCAGATGAGTAAATACATTGTCAATATATGTAAATATATCTAATGCCATCCAAATCCACTGTTTTGTGATGCACGTTCGCAGGTCATCTCACTTAACTTATTTTAGAACTCAAGTCCATTTTTTCTATTCCCCAGTTATAATTACAGGTGTTAGTTCCTAATTTGTATTTCATGTTTTGAGTGACAAATGTATACAAGTATGAGTGTATTTATGTGTACACACACACACACACACACACACACACACACACACACACACACACATATATATATTATATATATATATATATATATATATATATATATATATATATATATATATATGTATATATATATATATATGTATACGGTCAAATAAATTGTAACTACATATTACGCCACGATTTTAAGAGGTAGTTACAGAACGAATAAAATCTACGGACTTGCCCGCCACATAGTGTTTCAATTACAGGGCTAAAACGGATGTTAAAATTCTGCTTCAAAGTCCACGATTTTTGAGGCAAATTATAGTAAAACAAAACACATAAGTATAGAAAAAACACTCCACCGGGCAAGAGCGTAAAACAAACACCTACCGGGGAGAGGAAACGCACGGAAGAGCGACATAGAGGAGAGAAATAAACACGGAAAAACATATGTAATAAGCTTCCCCCCTTTCTTGTAATGACCTAACCAGACGCACGGAAGACACGCACTCTTCGTTCTTCCTCGTTATTCTTCTTCTCTTTCTCTTATTTTTTTCCGAGGAGGAGGAGGAGGAGGAGGAGGAATATGCAATAACAAACCGCCCACCCCCTCGAGGAATTAGTCACTTTTAATAGCAACTTATTGTGGTTCGTGTCTAAAACTGAAGGAGTTGCAACTTGGATGAGAAAAATGAATTCATTATAGTCATATATTTGGTTGTTTAAATTGATTTCTTCTTTATTTTTCTTCGGGTATACTCATCTTTTAACGCTCTCAATATACCGTCGTTAAGTGGAATGAACAATTTATAGATTTATTTCTTATATTTACTGTCGTTTCCTTATATTTTCTGTTTATTCTCTATGGCTATTGGCTATAAGTTCTCTCTTACTCTTACTATACCGTCGTAGAGTGGAATGAATAATTTAACAAGAAAGTTTTGTGTTTACGGTAACTACATGTGATACATTTTTAAACCGAGTTGCAATCCTTAAAAAAAAATTGTCTACATAATCATTTTCACATCTGCGTAAACACAACCATATCAAATGTCACATTAATGCTATTGTAGGCATATTTTCTGAATAATATACAATTATTTCTTTGCTCTTTTAACACTATATGTCATATCATCATTTTTGTTGGCCTATTCTTGGTAGAATAATTTTTCCCTTATACTCTTAAAGCTTTAGCAAGCTTAGACCGCGTTGCAATTAGGCTATCAGCTTTGCCAGAAATATTGCAGGCAATGAAGTTACTTGTTGAAGCGAGGTTGCAAAAAGCTATATTGTACAACACTGCACTTTGCCGTGGTAAACTAAGTTTTTCCGGTGTTTTAACTGCTTCTGGAAATTACGGATTAAAACAAGTACTCACGAATAAAGATTTTAGTTGAGGCTGAGATATGAATGCTTTCAAAATATTATCAATTTAGATGATACATTAGTTGGAAATCCGTTCACCATAATTACGTTTATTTTTGTTTCCCAGAACCCAGTAAAATAAGAGGTATATAAGTATACATACAAATATACTATATATATATATAGATATATATATATATATATATATATATATATATATATATATAATATATATATATATAATATAATTAGATATATATTATATATATATAATTATATATACATTATATATTATATATAATATATAATAATATATACTATAATGTATATATATATATATATATATATATAGATATATAAATATATATATGCACAGGTGAAAAATATATATACGTATAAGCATACACACATATACATAAAGACACTCACAAACACATATTAAAATCAATACTCGAGCATTCCAAAACTGATAAAGCGTACTGTTCTATACCTGAAAAAAACTACATTGTTGTCATACAAAAATCTCTCTCTCTCTCTCTCTCTCTCTCTCTCTCTCTCTCTCTCTCTCTCTCTCTCTCTCTCGCCTCGTCTCTCTCTCTCTCTCTCTTTTTTCTTATTTTTTTAACTAGAAATCAGGATGATACTGCAACGGAGACCTTTCCACCACCAGAGAACTTCTGGAAAACTCACAAAAACTTTTTTTTCTATTTCTTTTAAAGATGTCTCAGAGTTTTTTTTTTTCAAGTTTCGAGAGTTCGTGGATACTTCCGTGGTAACATTAAATATAAAAAAAAATATATTTTCTTTTTACATTTTACGTGAGAGGTTATGGTGGTCAATACATATTCGTTTTACAGAACATTAATACGTTAAGTCCTCTGGGTAATAATGGATAAAACATGTTTCAGTACATTAAAAATGTTTGGCAAAGGTATATCTCTTAAGAAAGGTATATTTCACTGTATTTGCACGAGGGTAATCTATCATGTTTATATATTAAAATCTGTATATTTTTTTTATTATAATTTCGCCCCAAAACCTATGTAAACTTTAGTTACTTTATATCAAATAAAGTGTTACTCACTTAAAAAAGGGGAAATTAAATTAAGCTTCAGAATCTAACCTCAAATACCATATTGTTTCCCTTGCTTCTTTCTTATATCATCTGAGACTTATTTTACTTTGAAAAGAATGTAGTGTTGAAGTATTTCTCCAGACCTAAAAAAATACAAAAACTCAAAAATCCTCATATTTCTCCTGTTGTTTTATTATATTAACTGACACTTCAGCACCTTAAACCTCACACTAAAGCTTTTTATTTCACGACCCCTTACCCTTTTGAGGTTGAGACAGGAAAAATCAGTCTGACGACGTTACAACAACAGTGTAGTAGTGTAGAACTCTAATGTTTCTCAAGGACATGAAAACAAGATTAACCTCATATAAATCTCATTTTCTCCATGTTGAGAACTTACATCACTTGACAGTTCAAAACCTCAAACCCCACAGTTATTTCGGCAAACCCATAAACACATATTTTCTCTATATTGAGAACTTACATCACTTGACACTTCAAAACCTCAAACCCCACAGTTATTTCGGCAAACCCACAAACACATATTTTCTCTATATTGAGAACTTACATCACTTGACACTCAAAACTCACCCCATTCTTCAGCAAACCTTTCTTCAGAGGTTGACAGAGAGGAATAGCTGACACCTAACAGCAAGGTATTCTGAAAACTAAAGGATTTTTGCATTACTTGACACTTCAAAACCTCAAACCCCACAAGCTATTTCAACAAACCCATTTCCTTCTGAGGTTGACAGAGAGGAAAAATCAGCCTGAACACCTAACGCCAACAATGTAATATAGGAAGTCTTTCTCAAGGACTTTGTGGTGCAGTGTAAACAAACCGACAACTTCGCAAGCTCTCGTATCTCACCGATCTTTCGTGTCTAAGGTCTTAAGGTTTTACGAGTGGACTGATGACGCAGAATCCGAGGATCATTAACTTTTATGTTCGTCGTTGGCCAACACACCGTGCGATATCAGATATCGCTTTCCCAAATTTTTTCGTCTTTGTATGCCTCCTGTCTATAACTTTGCGTATTTGTATTGTACTCGTGTGTACGTGTGATGTTAAATATCTTACTTTGTTATAACTTAACGATTTTATTTTGTGATTAAATCCACATTTTTAACTTGCACAGTACTAAAGTTTATATGTAATTCACCTACTCTGTTCTAAATCTGACATCAAATTCATTGTAGCCTGGCCAGTAGTGAATTCTGTATCAAATTCACATTGTAACCCTGACCAGTAATACAGTTTGTACAGAATTCACAATGTAAACCTGACTAGTACTGTAGTTTATATGAAATTCACATTGTAACGTGTGCAGTACTAAATTTTGTATCAAATTCACATTGTAACCTGCCCAGTATTAAGCTCATATGAAATACACCATCTTTAAACCTGCCCAGTACTATAGTTCATATCTTTCTTTGTTTTTGTTTACATGGTGCTCTTACGTTGCATGGAACCAGTGGTTATTCAGCAACGGGACCAACGGCTTTACGTGACTTCCGAACCACGTCGAAAGTAAACTTCTATCACCAGAAATACACATCTCTCACTCTCAATGGAATGGCCGAGAATCCAACCCGCGACCACCGACGTGGGACGCCAATACCCTACCAACCACGCGATGAGGTGCTTATATAAGTTCATATCAAATTTATATTGTAAACCTGCCTTGTACTAGCTGTACTAAAGGTTTTGCCAAATTCACACTGTAAAACTACACAACACTGAATTTTATAGAAAAGTCGCATTTAATCCTGCCAAGTACTCTAAACTTTATATCATATCTACATTGTCAACCTGCCAGTACTAAAACTCTACCAAACTTTACATTGTGAGACAGCCTAATACTGACATTTACTTTATAATGTGTCCATGATCCGGATTATAGCATATATAGGGATTAAGATACAAATCTCCTTTAATATCCAATTCGCTCTACCTCGGAATAAACATATTTCCATATATGCTAACCGAAGGGAAATTTTTTTTAGTTGATAATAACTTCGTTCTGTCGTGGATTTAAACCAAAGGACATAAGAGAAATCATGACTTCAGTGATGGCCGAATTGGTAATGTCACTGAAGTCCTGATTTTTCCTCTATGCGCTGGTTCGAATCCAAGAGAGGACGAAATTATTATTAACTAAAAAATCCCCCTTCGGTTAACAAAAATGAAAACATCAATTCCGAGGTAGAGCGAATTGGATATTAAGGGATATTTGTAGCTTCATTCATGTAGATGAATCACGGTGATGTGATGGAAATTCGTAGCATATATAGATAGATAACTATTGACTATTCCACGTAAAAATATATGAATTCCGAGGTAAAGCGAATTGGACGATAAAAGATATTTGTAGCTTAATGAATTTATAGGAATCACGGTGATGTGATACAAATTCGTAGCATATATATTTCAATAACTATTGATTATTCCACATGAAAATATATTAATTTCGAGGTAGAGCTAATTGGATATTAAAGGATATTTGTAGCTTAACGAATTTATAGGAATCACGGTGATGTGATGGAAATTCGTAGCATATATAGATAAATAAATATTGACTATTTCGCGTGCATAAAAGAGATACATCAAAATAGAAGAAAATCAAGCGAAATAAGTCATTATAAACGCCATCTCATTCCACCTTCTCAGTTAGCAAAACGAAGCTCAAGGAACACACAAAGGATTTCCAACCTCGCCTCCCTGTACCCGCAACAATATAATTTCCTTAAGACATGTTTTTTTGTGGAGAGAGAGAGAGAGAGAGAGAGAGAGAGAGAGAGAGAGAGAGAGAGAGAGAGAGAGAGAAGTGTTAGGAACCCTTTCAACGAAAATTATACTACTCCTCTGCATTGTAACGGATGTGTTTGTGTTTTTCGTTTGTTTGTTTAACGATGTTAGTAGATGTCGTAATTT
>NC_087208.1:47749178-47756678 GCF_015104395.2 Macrobrachium nipponense | reverse complement strand
TTAACTCTATCTCGTCATGAAAGTCTCCAAAACAGAAATGCCTGATACTCGAGTGGCGGTAATGTCAGGTGGCTGTCAGTTACTACGATAACTGAAATTATGCTGGAATGGAAACCGAGATTAAAATTTAAAGTTTGAAAGATGGTGTATCAGGAGGAAAACCGAAAAGCAGCAGCACTCTGAAACAACTGTTAGGAGAAGTTCAAGGAAAGCGTCAGTTGGAAGAGAGAATATGAACGGCGGTACAATAAAAGGAATGACAGGGGTTGCGGCTAGGGGGGGTGGGGGCTGAAGGGACGCTGCAAAGAGCTGTAAGTAATGCCTACAGTGCACCTCACACTGACGGTACTACCACGCTACGGGGTTGCCAGTTATCGCCACTAAATATTAATAATTGCTGTCTAATAAGTGAGAATGAAAGCTTTGAAGCAAAACCGATAATATCTCATGAAAGTCAAAGGTTCAGTAACAGCTTTTAATATGCTTCGCCTCTCTCTCATTCTCAGTTAACCAACGGCAATTCTTTATATTTAGGAGACCACATCTACGAAAAAAAAATCAATTACAATGAAATATTAAGATAAATCTATATACATTTCGAAGATTGAAGTCCATCCAACAATACAAAGGATTACCGTTATGAAGAAACTAATACTTTTATACTATGACTTACGTATTACGTTTCATTCTTTTATATCTTTTTTCAGGACTCGATACAGTAATATGTGACTAAGAGTAACAGCATACAATCTACGTTACAAATGGCGTTTTTTTATCATCGACTTGTTATTTCAATAGACAAAACATTATTTCGCTAACCTCATTTTTTAAGGATATTTTTTTTTAAAGAAAATGTTGATAATTCCCATACTAATACAACTTATGACAAATAAACAATTATCTTTTGATATTCACAACGATCAGTTAAAGATGTTTTGTCACTTCATATCATGGCAACATCGGTAAATCACATGGCATTAACTATTGAAATACCATAGGATCTTCAATATATTTACTGTCAAGTCCTGCATCCCTTAACATCAAAGAAAATTATAATCAAAACATCAGTGGATCTTTCAAAGACGTTTCCTCAATTCCAACATCCCTTAACATCAGGCCAACATGGAATTGCCACTCAAAACATCCAAGGATTATAAGAGGTTATTTTGTCAATTCAGAAACGATCACATCTAATAAACTTCGAACTTGATATCAGAAAGTTCGTCAACGTCAATAATGAACAATACTGTCGTCAAATCAGTGTCCAAGTAATAAAACCTACACCATTCACTTCAGAAGTAATCTGACTGTGTATTTTTTTAAACTTGGTAATTATATGTGTACATGAACACAATAAACATGTTTTCTTTTTCTAAAAATACAACTTTTTTTCGAAAATTTGTTCGGTAGCGGTTTTTACCGCCCCCCCACTTCATCCTCCCATCCTTGCCAACCAATCTCCCTGGTAACTGGGAAATGTCACCTTCACCTCTCTCTCTCTCTCTCTCTCTCTCTCTCTCTCTCTCTCTCTCTCTCTCTCTGCTCTCTGGCAAATGCGAAGGAACCTACCAGCCGAGAAGAAGAAACGACGCAACTTGAGAATATCTGAAAAGGTCGACATGAATCATGCCGATGGATTCGGCGTCAAGGAAAGGTCAGTGCGCGAGAGAGAGGAATTGATTGAACTACAGTAAGGCTGGTGATAAGAATCCAAGATGAGATTGGACAAGGTTATCACGTCTAGATTTTTTTTTTTTGGTCGAAGCCAAACCTTCAGAATTGCATGGATATACGAATCTCTTTTGGATTATTTATTTATTTATTATTATTACTTTTTTTTGCAAACTTACAAATTTGCATGGCCACAGCGGGTTATGTTGTCCAAGGCATAATCTCTTTTGATGTACTTTTTCTGATATATATATATATATATATATATATATATATATATATATATATATATATTATATATATATATATATTCTAGGCAAACCTACATATTTGCATGGATACAGAGAGTTGACCTATATTTTTCTCGGTTTGTTTGATAAACCTTCAAGTTTGCAAGGTTATAGGGAGTTGACTTATCTGTTTTTTTATGTATCTTTTTCAGAGTTATTTTTTCAAGGCAAACTTTGAAATTTGCATGGATACGGAAAGTTTACATTTTTTTCAAGGTATACGAATGTTATATTCGTAATTCATAAGTTTATCCAAACAAATTAGGAAAAACAGCGCTTTCTGAGTCTGTCTAGCAAAGCCGTCAGATTTGCATGATTATATTAAATCAATTTATTATTTTTTCATATAGGTTATATTTGTAAATGTCTAAGTACTATTTATTCCACTTAACGAGAACCTTCTTTTCTGAATCTGTTCAACAACAACAAACCTTCAAAATTTTCGTTTTCAGACTCAGCTAAATTAACCTTCGAGTTTGCATGAATAAAGAAAGCTAATTTATGATTTTCATGACACCCGAATGTCATGTGCGGCTCATTTGCAGTTTATAAGATCGATTGACTCAAATAAATGAGAAAAATACCTCGTAGTCTGAATCTGCCTAGAAAATACTCAAATTTGCATTAACGTAAAAAGCAGAATTATTTCTGCCAAGACACAATAAATGTCAGATTGGTTTCATATGTAATATGTAAGTGGGATTAAGCCTAATAAACTAGGTATAAAAATGTGGCGGGATCCCTAACTTTGACAGAAATAAAAAAAGTATTATTTTTATGGGAAGACTAGATAAAATGGGTGAACGTGAGTGATATTCATTTTTGGTAAACAATAAAGACTCATGCACTCGCAACCACACGCACGCGCTAACATACACAAACACATGCATACATACATGCACACAAACACATACACATATACACACATTTACACAGACGCACAGACATAGAATATATACACGTCTGTGTAATTGTGTGTGTGTGTGTTTGTATAGAGAATTGAAAAAATGCTACATATGCTCCATACTATTACTACCAAAGCATTTCTGCACTTATATTCCAAAACGTAAAATATCAAACAGAATTCAACAGGTCACAGGAAACTCCACAAAAATACAATTTATCCTTGCCACCCTCCAACCGAAAATTAATACGACTAAAAAAAACGAGAAAATTAAGACGGGTCAATTTTGTTTCTACACGGCCAGAGTAATTGCAGTGATGCAATACGTGCTCACTAAAACCAGCCGTCTCGTTAGCTATGCAAAAAATCGAGTATCCTCAGAAAATTCTGTAATAACAACGTCGTAATGGCCGGCTTCTTCTTTTTCAGACATGAATAGAACCCGAAGAGGCGAAAAAAACATTCGGTGGTTATGAAACCTCGACTTTTTGATGCTTGGCATAAAAAGAAATACTATTCGCCTTGGCATATAGATGCGTTTTTTGTATTTTTTATGTGACAAGAAGGACGATTCTGGCTAGAATTTTTTTTTCTCAATTTTTTTTCCTCTCCAGATTAAAGTTCACTGATCAGTCCTACTGTAATTCACTCGTTTATTTTTATTAATTTTTTCATGTCACAGAGACTGATGTAAAAAGAAGCCGGATAATTTCACGTGGCTTCGTTTTCATGGTATAGGAAGAAGTCTTAAACTGAATGAGAGTTACTTCGGAGAAACAACACTGTGGGATAATGAGGAGTAAACCCGAGGTGATGTTGGAATTAAGGAGTAAGACTGTCGGTTAATAAGGAGTAAGACTGGGGATTGATTAGTTAAGACTAGGGGTTTCGACAGAGACTCTCTTCGCCTGATAATGATTTTTTCCTGGAATGACTTCGCAAATACGTGTACACACAAACAATCTTTCCCCCATCTATTTCATTCTGTCAGAAGCCATTGTCTCGCCGAGATGTTTTTGTCACCGACTGGAGATCTGGAAAAGCGCAGCGTTGGCGAGAATCCTGGAAGTTTCGCGTTGTCTTTTCTTTTGTCCAGCACTGCATGGAATGGATGATTATTTCTTGATGGGGGGGCGTGGGGGGGAGACGGAGTGGTAGGTTTCCAGTTTCTAATTTTTATTGTCATTTCCTCCCAAAGCCCCACCTCTCTTTTTTCTGAGAGAGAGAGAGAGAGAGAGAGAGAGAGAGAGAGAGAGAGAGAGAGAGAGAGAGATTTTAGTAATTTCCCACTCCTTATTTTACAGGGGTGGTAATGGGTGGGATAGACTGGAGTTGAGAGAGAGAGAGAGAGAGCGAGAGAGAGGAGAGAGAATCAAAATGTGAAAGGAACACTTACTGACGCATTCAGTCAGTCGTAATCCAAGTGAGAACAGGGAATGAATCTAGGAATATAAAAAATTTCAACAAAGGAAAAAAAAACGCACAGCAGGAAGAAAAAAAGAAAAGAAAAAAAAACCACAAAGGAAAAAACACACAGACGGAAGCCTCATATTAACAAAAAAAAGATATAAGGTCAAATTTATAGAAACTAACACTGAGACCGTATTCAAGTCAAATCATGGCGTCTTCCAGAATCAATAAAACCTCACGACGTAGTTCCGATAAACAAAGAGAGACATTTTATGATTCCGCGGAAATGCAACCACTCCAATGACATCATCTGACTCCGACACTTCAGTATCACTAGCGTACTGGAAGCAAGAAAGACTCAACGAGTGTTTACAGGTCCCTGGAACTGTGGAAATCGCCCCAGAAGATGTGAGCGAGGACATCATGGCGATGACGTATAGAAGGACGCTCGTCCTCACCGTAAACATTTTGATGGTAAAGTGGGCGAATAGAACGCGCACTCTCAAACGTAAACATTTTTGATGGCGGGTGATTACCTGCCACTTTAGATTGTTCGCCCCGCCCTCGACCGTGAGCATTGGCTGGTTTGCTGAAGTGCCCCCACCAGCAGTGTTCTTCTTCTTCTTCTTGAGGATCTGGGAAATCAATAGTTCCTTTGAGGGTCTAGGTTAAAGGATGCAAACGACATCCCTCAACGAGGGTGGGAGGGTGGGAAAGGGGGGGGGGGGTGGGGGGGGAGGAACGACATCCTCTCAAATGGGGGTGGTGTGGGTGGGTGGGTGGGATTTGGGTAGGGGTGGGGGAGGTGGGTTTAGTAGAATGAATGTGGGATTTTGAAAGCCCTTCTAGAAATAGTTTGTGTTATGGATAATTTTCTATAATAAATTTTTTTCCCCCCCTCTCTCTCTCTCTCTCTCTCTCGGGTCTCTCTCTCTCCTCTCTCTCTTTTCTTTTAAAGTATTCTGGTTGCAAAACCAAATGATGATAAGTAATTCAATAGTCATTTGCTATATTATCTAATATTCTTAAATAAATAACTTTATAAAAAAAACATGTTTTCAATTCACGTAAATAAACTTCAGCCCTTTCAGTCACCTCTACTGATTCTACAAAAATATACATATATATATATATATATATATATATGATTATATATATATATCTTCTTCTTCTTCTCTTCTTCTTCTTCTTCTTCTTAGCTTTTTCCCATTTTTATATGGGTCGCCGTTTCGGATGAGCCGTTTCCATCTATTTCTATCTTGCACTTCTGCCTCATCAATTCCCTTCTCATGTAAATCTCCTCTCACACAGTCCTTCCATCTCTTTCTTTGGTCTCCCTCTCTTTCTTCTTCCTTGCACCTCCACTCCCATAGTATGTCTCCCAGCGTGGTCCTCATTCTCTCCTCAACAGGTGTCCATACCATCTCAGCCTCCCCTCCTGCACTTTCTTTGATACTTCCACCACCTTAGTTGACCCCCTTATGTAGTCATTTCTGATCCTATCCACTCTTGTTACCCCAGACATCCACCTAAGCATTCTCATTTCTGCCACATCCATCTTCTTCTGCTCTGCTTTTCTCATGCTTGCTGTTTCCGTACCATACAGCATTGCTGTTCTTACCACCGTCTTGTGAAATTTTCCTTTTACCTAAGCGCGGCACTCTTTTGTCACAAAGAACTCCCGAGGCCGCTCTCCAGTTGTTCCAGCCTGCCTGTACCCGATGTTTTACTTCTTCTTCCTACTTCCTCCAGCGTTAACAAAAAGATCCCAAATACTTAAACTTATCAACTCTCCTTATTTGCTCTCCACCAAGCTGAATACTTTCTCTATCATTCCCCCTCAGTGGTGGTACACATATATTCTGTCTTGGATCTACTTATTCTCATTCCTCTGTCCTCCAGTACTTGTCTCCTCCATCTTTCCAATTTCACTTCCAGATCTTCCCTGCTCTCTGCACACAGAACAATATCATCCGCATACAATATGTTCCATGGTACTGTCTCCCTTACTTCCTCTATTATAACATCCATCACTATGTTAAAGATAAATGGGCTCAGAGCCGACCCCTGGTGTAATCCTACTCTCACCTCAAAACCTTCTGTCTCCCCAACACTGCTCCTCACTCTGGTAAATACATTCCGGTACATCTCTTGTATCAATCGCACATACTTCTCTGGCACCATCTTCTCCCTCAGGCTCCTCCATACCTCTTGTCTCGGGACTCTGTCATAAGCCTTTTCAAGGTCAATGAATACCATATGTAGGTCCCTTTGTCTTTCCCCGAATTTCTCCATTATTTGCCTCAGACAAAATATACCATCTGTTGTTCCCCTTCCCTTCATAAATCCCATCTGCTCTTTACCTATTTGTACTTCTTCTCTCCAGTCTAGCATCTATCATCCTTTCCTTTCCAGTATCTTCAAAGTGTGGGACATCAATTTAATGCCCCTATAATTACCACACTCTTGGACATCGCCTTTCCCTTTAAAAATTGGGATCAATATACTCCCACGCCACTCATTTGGTATCTTTTCCTGTTCAAGGATCTTTATCATAAGATCGTACAGTATATCCACTCCTTCATCTCCTAATGCTTTCCATGCCTCCACCGGGATCATGTCTGGTCCGGTTGCCTTCCCATTCTTCATCTTCTTCAGTGCATTTAGTACCTCTTGCCTAGAAAACCTCATTACCATGCCAATGTTCACTTGCCCATCCTCTCTTATTAGTCTATTATTTTCTTCATTTAACAACTGTTCGAAATATTCTTTCCATCTCTTCACAATGTCTTCCTCCTTTCTAAGCACTACACCCTCTTGATTCTTTATTTGTTTGATGTGTGGTTATATCTTTGGGGTGCTCTTATTTCTAGCCTTTGATAGCTTCATCATCTTCTTTAATCCTTCCTTTGTCCCCAGCTCATTATACACATCATCATACGACTTTGCTTTAGCTTGGGCTACCACCTTTTTCACCATTTTTCACCTTGTTTTTCTCTCTGTACCTATTTCTGTCTTCCACTGACTTTGACTCTTCCCATCTTTTTCTTTGGCCTCCTTCTTATCTTTTACTACTTTCTCAATGTCTTCATCCCACCACCAACTATATATATATATATATATATATATATATATACATATATATCTACTATATATATATATATATATTATATCTATATAATATATATATCATATATATATATATATATATATATATATATTATA
>NC_087208.1:47723806-47736306 GCF_015104395.2 Macrobrachium nipponense | reverse complement strand
CTCTCTCTCTCTCTCTCTCTCTCTCTCTCTCTCTCTCTCTCTCTTTTGAGACAGTATGCAATCATTTCAGAAATCGAAATGATATTGCGTATAAGTTTTTCAGTAATATCTGGTATGAGGACTACTGAGAAAAAAAATACGCACATATATTTATCACTTAACAATTGTTTTGTGCATCAATACAATTACTAACAGGACCTCATCGAACCTGGATGTTATCAAAGAGGAGATATATATTTAAAAAAGATTAAAGCTTTCCTGGACTAGCCGTCCTCATTGTCAAGCTGAATTTTATTTTGTTTTTTTAATAAATAAATATCTCCGCTTGATAACGTCTAGTTTCAATGGAAGTACTGTGAGATGTATGTACTATTATATATATATATATATATATATATATATATATATATATATATATATATATATATATATATATATATATATATATATTATATTAATACATACATAAATACATATTCATAATGTCAACATGTATTTAAATGATTATAATTTGTTAGTCAAAACAAAAATCTAATAATAGGCCGAAGAGAACAAAAACTTAAACCCTTAATTTTTCTTCATAGACGCGTAATTCCCTAGAGGTTTACTATGAACTTTCACAGGGAAATAATGATCATTATCGATCATAGGTAATAAATAATGAAAATGAAAATGAAATATAATATAGGACAATTTTCTGATCATAGGCTGCCAGAGTAATTGCAGTGTTGCAATACGTCCTCACTAAAACCAGCCGCTCTCGTAACTATGCAAAAAAAGGCTCTGAGTATCCTCAGAAAATTCGGTAATAACAACGTCGTAATGGCCGGCTTCTTCTTTTTCGGACATGAATAGAATCTGAAGAGGTGAACAAAACATTCGGTGGTTAAGAAACCTCTATTTTTTGGAGGCTGGCCTAAAAAGAAATACTAAGCCTTGGCATAAAGATGCGTTTTTTATTGATTGTGTGACAGGAGGGACGATTCTGGAAGGATTTTTTTTCTTAATGTTTTTTCTCCTCCGGATTAAAGATCACCGATCAGTCCTACACTAAACTTTCATTTTTATTTTTATTTATTTTTTTCATGCACAGAGACTGATGTAAAAAGAAGCCGGATAATTTCACGTGGCTTCGTTTTCATGGTAGAGGAAGAAGTCTTAAACTGAATGAGAGTTAGTTCGGAAAAACAACACTGTGGGTTAATGAGGAGTAAGACCTTGAGTTGATAAGGAGTAAGCCTGTGGGTTAATAAGGAGTAAGACTAAGGGTTAATAAGGAGTAAGACTGGGAATTGATTAGTTAAGACAGTGGGTTAATAAACAATGATAGAGTTAATAAGGAGTAAGACTGGGATTTAATAAGGAGTAAGACTGGGGATTGATAAGGAGTAAGACTGGGTATTGAAAAGGAGTAAGACTGCGGATTGATACGTAGATAAGACTGGGGGTTAATAAGTAGTAAGACTGGGTTAGTAAGGAGTAAGAATAAGAGTAAATAAGGAGAAAGACTGGGTTCATAAGGGGTATGACCTTGGGTTCATAGGGAGAAAGACTGAAGATTTATAAGGAAGACGACTCAGGCTTTTAAAGGAGTAAGACTGAGGCTTCACAAGGTGTAAGACTGATGGTTCATAAGGCAGTGTCATACAAACAGTCATTGCTAAGCCCTTCCCTTTTACACATAACGAATTTTTCACTCTCTCACGTCTAGATACATACTGTGGTGTTTTTAACATCACGTCTAGATACTCCTGGTGTCTTTAAAATTACGTCTAGATACTGCTGTGTGTTTAAAATTACGTCTAGAAACTCGAAACTACTGGTATCATTGAAATTGCGTCTAAATTCTCCTGGTGTCTTTAAAATTACATGCAGATACTCCTGGCGTCTTTAATATCACGTGTAAAGACTCCTGGTTTCTTTAAAATCACGTCTAAATTCTCCTGGTGTCTTTAAAATCACGTCTAGATACTCCTGGTGTCTTTAAAATCACGTCTAAATTCTCCTGGTGTCTTCGAAATCACGTACAGATACTTCTGGTGTCTTTAAAATCACGTGTAGAGACTCATGGTGTCTTTTAAATCATGTGTAGAGACTCAGGATGTCTTTAAAATCATGTGTAGATACTATGGTGTCTTTAAATTCAGGTCTAAAAACACTCCTAGTGTTTTTCCCCTGACTGAATTTCTTTGTGGGATTCCCAGGTTTATGAAGAACAATTCCTATTCTTGGTTCCCATTCCGTTCGAAATTCGCAAATGACTTCGACAAGGAATGATCACTGATGACTTGGCGATTGAGTGATAGACCCCCCCCACCTCTCCCCGTCTTAATCCCAGGCCCTTTGGACGGACTATCTGGATGCTAATATCGTTGATGGACCCTCGCGGGGAAAAAGGGCTGACTTGTGCCTGAATTTCTCCCGACAAAAATTTCTTTCAGGAGTTCATCAGAAAAGAAACTTTTGCCCAAAACAAAATCTTCGGCCTCAAAGAGATGCTTTAGGGGATGTTTAATAGCTTTAGGGGATGTTTAATAGCTTTAGGGGATGTTTAATGGCGAATTGCAAGATGTTGGGTGAATGTTGGTTGACGTACTTCGTTCACTTGCAGAATGTTTTAGGAATTTTTTTTCTTCTCTCGTTCAGAAATTATTTTAGTGTTTTTAGATGGCTCTCCTCAGGTGGTTTAACTCCAAGAATTTGAAAGTTGATAGAAATAATATCTGTCATTGATTAAGTTTTAATATATGTATGTGCATATATATATATGTATATATATATATATATATATATATATATATATATATATATATATATATATATATATATATATATATATATATGATATATATATATATATATATATATATATATATATATATATATATATATATACATATATTTATATATATATATATATATATATATATATATATATATATTATATATATATATATATATTCACACACACACATATATCTCAAAGAAAATACCGACACCCACTCACTTTCCCCTAAATGGACTATCAATCGAGACTTGCCCCTCGAAACGGGACACAAGAGTGAGGGGAGGGGAAGGGAAGGAAGGAAGTCGAGAGAGAGAGGAAGGACTGACTGCCTTTCCCCTCAAATAAAAACAAGAAGGGACTAAAGGACCCGTGATACGGCACAGGAGATCCAGCTAGGACCTCGAGCCAAGGAACACAAAATCCTTCGAGTTAGCAGCGCAAAGGCGAAGACGCTTCTTTGAGTCTTATCTTCAGGAGGTTCGAGGGATGTAAACAAGAGATTCGATTCCGTTGGGGGGCGTTTCTTCCGAATAATTTGTTGGAGTTACTTGTTTACTGATTTCATGGCACTCATATAAGATAGATAGAGAGAGAGAGAGAGAGAGAGAGAGAGAGAGAGAGAGAGAGAGAGAGAGAGAGATTGAAATATGCAAATATAGAAGACCTCTTGATGAAGGTAATGGAAGAAGTTAATATTGAAATTGGATTTAATTTCTCAATTTACTTCCTTTACAGTAAATTTAGAATCTTCTGTAACGAATAAATATCTTCCAGATATTTCAATAAGTAATAGGAATTTTGACTGACTTTTCTGTGATGCTGATAATATAAAAGATGAGGATTTTATGACTGTGAAGTGAAATAATTATTATTTGTCTCATTGATAAACAGATCATCTTGTAAACCTTATTTGTCATCGATAGTTTAGCTCCTAAATTTCCAAAGTCTCTCATTGATTGATCGAGTAATGATTTTATCCACCTGTAAGTAGAAGTTATGGATATAAGTAATGATTTTATCCACTTGTAAAAGGAAGTTGCGGATATAAGTAATAAGCTTATCCACTTGTAGATGGAAGTAACAATATAAGTAATGATTTTATCCACTTGTAAAAGGGAATTGCGGATATAAGTAATAAACTAATCCACTTGTAGATGGAATTTACGGATATAAGTAATGATTTTATCCACTTGTAAAAAGGAGTTGTGGATATAAGTATAAAAGTATCCAATTGTAGATGGAATTTACGGATATTAGTAATGATTTTATCAACTTGTCAGTGGATGTCAAGAATTAATGTTAATAGCTTTTAAGAAATGTCAGATACATTGATATTTATAATCACTTAGCAATGACAAAGCAAAATTTCACAGCAGTCTTTTGAGTGTTGACAAGGAAGCTGCTTCATTTTTAATATTATATATTTCCTAGACTGAATATCAACCAAATCCCTTTCAAACCAAACCTTACACTATTATTATCAAAATGCTATTATGGACGAGGTAGCTACTTTTTATTCAATATTTTCTTTTTGAAGAATGAACAAAAACTTTTTTCTAATACAAACCTTATATTTAAATCAAAATGATATAATAGACGAGGTAGCTTCTGTTTTTACCCATATTTTTTCTTTGAAGACTAAATTTCAACTAATTCCCTTTGAAGACAAACCTCGTCTTATTTTACCAAAGTGCCATTATTATCGTATGTGGGATGACTATGCTTTAGCATTGGTGGCTGTGTATCGTTGCACAAATAGCGTGATTGGTAACCTCTCTCCTTGCTGCTACTGTTTGTGTGCGCCAAGGCTCACCTACCTCATGTATTTTATTTGTTATAGTAAATGACATGATACAAATGATAAAAACGTAATTGCCCTTTGGATGGTTTTCTGCTTGGTTGCATATTATGGTCATGATGGATGACACTGTCCTCTATCCACTACAAAGGATGGTATGGAACATAAAATAAGGATTTTGTATGAATTTTGTAATTCCTATGGGATGATTATTTAATGACAGTAAAACTAAATTTTATGGTGATTAATGGTACTAGGAAGACAAGGAACCCATAATATGTAATTCTGATGTGGATTAGTTACTGTAATCAGTACATTATCTAGGCAGTCCTTTTACGGATGATGGTTCTCCCACAACAGCTATCAAGCAGCATGCAATAAGTAAAATGTGTCATACTCTGAAATTTATTTCATTATAAGTAGAAACAATGATGTGCCCCTTTTTAGTTAAGAAGAAAATTTTTGATGCTGCTATTATGTCAACTATATTATATTCATGTGAGTCATGGCTAAATGGTGATATTAAACCCATCGAAAAGCAATATAAATGGTGATTAAACAACTTTTGGGGGTCAGAAAAACTACTAATAATGACGTATGTATGGTAGAACTGGGACTTCCGCCGATGAGGGCATTAATCAATCGAGGCAAAGAAGATTCTTCAAAAAGATGTGGCTTGAAAGGAATAATAATGGATGATGACCCTTTAATTCACGCCATGCGAATAGTGATGAACTATAATGACTCTGTTTCGAGGTATATACGAAACCTTATCTCTGATAATACTGATGATATTGAGGAAGGAAAATGTGAACTTTGCAATTTAAAGGTCAGAAAACTCCCAATTCCAATAGGATTTGTCGTTCATGACATTTAAGACTTAATGAAATAGAAACGTGTATCATGGGGACCCCAAAATGATGCGGTTGAGTGCTCATTCATTGGCAGTTGAGACAGGTCGGTGGAACAGAAGAGGTAGGGGCCGTCTGCCCGATGGATGAGAGGTTGTGTTCATGCGGTGAGGTCCAGACAGAGACTCATGTCATTGAAAATTGTCCACTTTCGTTACAGATCAGGCAGACGTATAACGTTACCCACAGCAGTTTAGACTTGCTAGTAACCAGAACCGATTATGATGTAGTATGTAAAATTGTACATAAGCTTCTTTCCTTGTATTGAATGTAACACGTTATTATAATGTGTAAATATAATACAGGAACTTGTTGAAGGCGCTATGGTTAAATGGTTTTGTTTTAGTACAATATATGTGTAATAGAAATTCATTTAGTTTGTATAAGAGAGTTGTACAAAATCTACTGTACTTAATTTTGTAATTTGAAACCAAATACTCTTGTAAAATTCATATTATTTTGTATTGTGGTCAATAAAAAATATCTATCAATATATCTATCTATCTATCTATCTATCTATCTATACAAACATGAACGAAGGTTACACAAAATAAAATCCCCCTATTTTTATGGAGCGTAAAAAAAATGATGAATGATCTCCATTAACGACAAACGTAAGATTCTCTCTCTCTCTCTTCCTCTCTCTCTCTCTCTCTCTCTCTCTCTCTCTCTCTCTCTCTCTCTCTCTCCCTCTCTCTCTCTCTCTCCTCTCTCTCTCTCTCTCTGAAGATCATCTCGGGGATAAGATCGTAAACAGCCATTCTTTAGAACGTCGTCAATGATATTAAGAGACTGGCGATCGTCTTTATGTGAATGAGGTACACTCCTCTCTCTCTCTCTCTCTCTCTCTCTCTCTCTCTCTCTCTCTCTCTGAAGATCATCTCTGAGATAAGATCGTAACAGCCATTCCTTAGAACGTCGTCAATGATGTTAAGAGACTGGCGATCGTCTTTATGTGAATGAGGTACACTCTCTCTCTCTCTCTCTCTCTCAAAAGCTCGCATGCAACATCCATTTTCTCCTTTTCCTCGTCTCTCTCACCCGAACGACAAATCCGTCATAAAAACATTGTCCCTCTTTCACGGATCCTTGAGCCCAACTCCTCGTTTATGGGATTCGTCCTGCTATCTCCTTATCATAATAGTTTTTCCCTTTCTTCTTCTTCTTCTTCTTCTTCCTCTTCTTCTTCTTCTTCACTCTCGATGCGGTGGGATTTCCGCCTTAACGTTTCTCTCCACACCTATCCTTTGTACCCTCTCTCTCTCTCTCTCTCTCTCTCTCTCTCTATCTCCTCTCGTCAGTCTATTCTGAGAAACGCTTTAAAAGATAAATGTTTACGTTTCTTTTGTACCATGAATGCACTTAAAGAAACGGGAGATAGGGTATGATTGCTGTATTAACTCTCTCTCTCTCCGTGTATTGTGTTTGTGTACGTGCAAGCAGGCGCGACGCCAGCATATAGCTCCCAATCAGTCACTGATCTAAACTTATTAAGATAAAGAGCATTGTGGGGCTGTTCATTGAACTTACTTGCTGATAGTTGAACTCCATAATTGGATCTTGGCCGAATTTCGAGTTCTGAGCGAGATATCTCAACTTGCAAGACGAGAGGCGGAGGATGGGCGATCTAGGATTGTGTAGGAACAGCTAAGGATATTGCTTTGTTTTAGGATTATATGTAGTAGATATTAGAAGGGAGGAATGTTGAAAATGTTGAATGTATGTATAGGAGAATAGTCAAGCCAAAAATGTCCCCCAGTGACAATTTGGAACAGGGATCTATGAAGGTACAACTTGATACGAAACATGCAAATACTGCCTCTCATAAAATGCAGATTTGGCATTTAGATATACATGCAAGAAATACTTATCAGCTCAACAGAATATTATAGTAACACCTTTTCATGCCATTAGTAATGACAAATTATATTTTTTAATTTAAGAAGAAAATAAAACATAGCAACAGTCTTGATTAGTTTGGACTTCGTGTATATATAGATATATATAATATATATATATATATATATATATATATATATATATATATATATATATATATATATATATATATATATATATATACACACGAAGTCCAACTTAGCAAACAGTCTTGTAGAATCAGTAGAGGTGATTGAAAGGGCCGGAGTTTATTTACGTAAATTGAAAACATGTTTTTTTTTATAAAGTTATTTATTTAAGAATATTAGATAATATATGCAAATGACTATTGAATTACTTATCATCATTTGGTTTTGCAACCAGAATCCTTAAAAGAGAGAGAGAGAGAGAGAGAGAGAGAGAGAGAGAGAGAGAGAGAGAGAGAGAGAGAGAGAGAGAATGTTATATAAAATTATCCCATAACACAAACTACTTCTAGAAGGGCTTTCAAAATCCCACATTCATCCTACTAAACCCTCCTCCCCCACCCCACCCAAATCCCACCCACCCACCCATCCACCCCCTTTGAGGAGTCATCCCACCTCTCCCCCACCTGCCCCCTTGAAGATGTCGTTCCCCCACCCACCCCCCCCCCCCCTCTCCCACCCCTCCCACCCTCGTTGAGGATGTCGTTTGCATCCTTTAACCTCGACCCTCAAAGGAGCTATTGATTTCCCCAGATCCTCAAGAAGAAGAAGAAGAAGAACACTGCTGGTCGGGGCATTCAGCAAACCAGCCAATGCCTCACGGTCGAGGGCGGGCGAACAATCTAAAGTGGCAGGTAATCACCCGCCATCAAAATGTTTACGTTTGAGACGTGCGCGTTCTATTCGCCCAACTTTACCATCAAAATGTTTACGGTGGGGACGAGCATCTTCTATTCGTCATCGCCATGATGTCCTCGCCTCACATCTTCTGGGGCGATTTCCACAGTTCCAGGGACCTGTAAACACTCGTTGAGTCCTTCTTGCTTCCAGTACGCTATTGATACTTGATGTCAGAGTCAGCTGATGCATTGGAGTGGTTGCATTTCCGTGGAATCATAAAAATTTTCTCCACTTTGTCTATCGGAACTAGGTCATGAGGTTTTATTGATTCTGGAAGACTCCATGATTTGACTTGAATACGGTCTCAGTGTTAGTTTCTATAAATTCGACCTTATATCTTTTTTTGTTAATCTGAGGCTTCCGTTTGTGTTTTTCCTTTGTTTTTTCTTTCCAATGTTTTTTCTTTCCTGCTGTGTATTCTTTCCTTTGCTGAAATATTTATATTCCTAGATTCATTCCCTTTCTCTCACTTGGATTACGACTGACTGAATGCGTCAGTAAGTGTTTCCTTTCATATTTTGACTCTCTCTCTCTCTCTCTCTCTCTCTCTCTCTCTCTCTCTCTCTCTCTCTCTCTCTCTCAGAAAAAAGAGAGGTGGGGCTTTGGGAGGAAATGACAATAAAAAATTAGAAACTGGAAACCTACCACTCCGTCTCCCCCCACGCCCACCCATCAAGAAATAATCATCCATTCCATGCAGTGCTGGAAAAAAAAAGACAACGCGAAACTTCCAGGATTCTCGCGAACGCTGCGCTTTTCCAGATCTCCAGTCGGTGACAAAACACCCCGGCGAGACAATGGCTTCTGACAGAATGAAATAGATGGGGGAAAGATTGTTTGTGTGTACACGTATTTGCGAAGTCATTCCAGGAAAAAATCATTATCAGGCGAAGAGAGTCTCTGTCGAAACTCCGGTGGTGGAGTGGGAGACATTATTGTTGTTCTGCTGTAAGACGCGTCGATTTCGACCATGTTGTCGTCTCGAGATCATTTTTTTATTTTGTTTTCATCAAATCTTTTGTTGTAGTGAATTGTGGATTGCGATTACGTGGAAACCAGTAGGATAGAGAGGCGTTGCGTTAAGTGCTGGAAGTTGTAATGGGAGGGGTGGTAATCTGTAACATCTTTATGTTAAAGGAAATATTATTCTAGGGCTAGGTATTTAAAATTACTAAGGTCATTTTTGAAATCGTATATTTCACAACATTTGACTCATATTGTATGGTAAATTTCATCCCTGTTATGATTTATCATAGTTTGGTGTACATTGATGTTCTGTTGAAGCTCTAAATTAACATAAATGTGGGTAGTAATTTTAATAATGTTCTTTAGACATTTCTCATTAAAAATACTGGGGAAGATGATGTTAACAACATTCTTTCGTATTAGATATCCCTAAAACATCTTTGGCCTTCCTCCTCATTAACCCCCCCGCCCCCCAAAGTCTTACAAATTATTAACCCACAGCTTAACTCCTTATTAACCTCCATTTTTACTCCTTATTAACTCTTTCATTGTTTATTAACCCACCAGTCCACTGTCTTACTCCTTATTAACCCCCAGTCTTACTTCTTATTAACCTAAAGTCTTACTCTTTATTAAGTCCTCATTAACCCACAGGCTTACTCCTTATCAACTCAAGGACTTACTCCTCATTAACCCACAGTGTTGTTTTTCCTAACTAACTCTCATTCAGTTTAAAACTTCTTCCTCTACCATGAAAACGAAACCACGTGAAATTGTCAGGCTTCTTTTTACATGTCTCTGTGGCATGAAAAAAATTAATAAAAATAAAAGAAAGATTTAGTGTAGGACTGATAGGTGATCTTTAATCTGGAGAGGAAAAAAATTAAGAAAAAAAATCCTCCTAGAATCGTCCTTCTTGTCACACAACCAATATAAAAAACGCATCTTGATGCCAAGTCGAATAGTATTTCTTTTTAGGCCAGCCAAAAAAAAAATAGAGGTTTCTTAACCACCGATGTTTTGTTCACCTCTTCGGGTTCTATTCATCTCCTAAAAAGAAGAAGCCGGCCATTACGACGTTGTTATTACCGAATTTTTTAAGGATACTCAGAGCCTTTTTTTGCATAGCTAACGAGACGGCTGGTTTTAGTGAGCGTGTATTGCAGATTCTAGCATGGGTATATTACAAATTAATATTCAAAAGCAAAGTCTGGTACTCAAACAGGCATAACATAAGATACTTCACAAAGACATGTTATGACATTATACATAATTTTGTACTGCACCAGACATCAGACAAAACCAATTTCTGAATAGCATAATGCAGGTATGATCTAAGCAGTAAAAGTGTTACTACTCCTTTCCCTGCTTTTCAGTCTTGTTAATTAACATGATCTCTCAATCTTTGATTTCACAAGATTATCCTCGTTACTTGCAAACTTAATTTATTTTCCTGCATTATCATTTCAAGATCTTCATTCCATTTGCATTCTTTGTTAGAACATCTGCAATCATGTCTCTCTGTCCATCCAGCCAACTGTAAGACTCAATACAGCCCTCAGTCAACATGTCCTTCATCTCTTGTATGCTGTTCCTGAGAAGCCTTTCCTCAACCTGCTTGGTACTCCCAGCAGATTCTAGCATGGGTATTGAATCTGTGAACAATTTGATTGGAATTTTCTTTCCATACTGACCAAATAATAACTGTTCAATCTGACTCGCAAAAAACTGACTGTTATCAATAATCTTAGTCATACTTCTGGTTTCAGCCGCCTTTGCAGAATGACATACCTTCTGGATAGTCTTTGACTTCCAGTAAATAGGGACCACACGTCCATTTCTCTTACTTCCTAGTAAAATCAGATTCCCACTTATGCTTCTCTCATGTGTATTAAAGGAAGCATCTGTAAATCCATATATCTTTCAAATATTCTTCTTTATTCAAACTCTTGTAAAGTTCTACTTTATTTGGTCTCTCATTTATCTTATCAATCACAAAATTTATCTTTTAAGATCTTTCAATGTAGCACTACTATTTTTCTTGGACATCTGCAATGCGGTGATAGAAAAGTTCAGGTCTTGTATTGGCTGCTAACCAGCTAAACTTTCCTACATACTTGCGAAATACTTCAGTTCCTGACTAGTCAAAAGTTCACTAGCTTTTCCTTTCCTGATATCTTCCACTTTCTCAAGACTCCTCGCATAATCATCCATTGAGATTGTTATTCCAGTTTCTGTTTTGATGATATCTATCCCTGTGAACCGAAATTTATTCTTTTCTATCTTTGAAACTTTTAATTTTTCTTTACACAAGTCCGTTACTTTCTTTACAAATCCTTTTGTACCAGCTATCGAAAAAATCATCTACATGAGTAAGTATCATACCCAATCAGATTTCCTTCACTCTGCTGATAGTAGTATGCCTCATCTCCACTCACGTCTTCAGACCTTCTTCCTTGAAAATCTGCTGAACTTTCAGCCAAAATTTTCTACTGGCATCATCCAATCCATATAATGGTTTTATGAGTTTCCAAATAATGTTTTCTTTTTTAAAATCCTTTGGAGGTTCTACAAATACATCCTGTTAAGTGTGTTTGACTGTAAAAATGCTGCTTTGATGTCAACAGACTGAAGCTCAAAATTCTCATTTGCAGCCAAGGACAAGAAGACCTTTCATGCTTTCACGCATAGCTGTTGGTGAATCAGCTTGGGGTTTTTCTTTTTCATGAAATCCTTGGCGACAATTCTCCCTTTGTAATCAGTTTTTGTGTCCGTCATGCTTCTCCTTTTTCGTGATCACCCATCTGCTGCCTATCTTTTCTTGCCCTACATCTTCCACTTCTTCAAAAGTGTCAAAATGTAACAAAATTTTCATATTCTTTCTTCTTTGCGATTCTAACACTTCTGGCATCTTGTGATATTTAACAGGCAATTCCACTACATAACTTGTTATTTCCTCATAAAAAACACTCGGTTTTTTCTGAAGTCAACCGAATGCTCCGATGAAATCCTTCTCAGCTCCTCTTTATTATTTCTTGAGATCTTGTTCATTCTTAGATTACTGGCTGGAGGATCCACTGATATTTTCTCTTCTCCTGCCAGTTTTTGAGTAGAATCCACTGCTTTTGCTTCGTTGTTTACTTCTCTTGAAATTTCCGAAGGAATATTTCTTTGCGAGCAAAGTTGTACTCTGCAACTGGCTACTTTCTTTAAATCGCCATTCGCCCAAATGTAAACATCTCTTTCCTCTGTGTGTGAAAACCTTTACTGGA
>NC_087208.1:47720748-47723306 GCF_015104395.2 Macrobrachium nipponense | reverse complement strand
ATATAACTCATAATCGGTCACTGAACTAAACTATTAAGATAAAGAGCATTGTGGGGCTGTTCAGTTAAACCTTACTTGCTTGATAGTTTTGAACTCCATAATTGGATCTCGGCCGAATTTCGAGTTCTGAGCGAGATATCTCAACTTGCAAGACAAGAGGTGGAGGATGGGCGATCTAGGATTGTGTAGGAACAGCTAAGGATATTGTTCTGTTTTAGGATTATATGTAGTGGGATATTAGAAGGGAGGAATGTTGAAAATGTTGAATGTATGTATAGGAGAACAGTCAAGTCAAAAATGTTCCCCAGTGACAATTGAAACAGGGATCTATGAAGGTACAACGTGATACGAAGCATACAAATACTGCCTCAGATTTGGCATTTAGATATACATGCAGAATTAGTTCACGTAAAGCGCTATCAGCTTAACAGAATATTATAATAAACACCTTTTCATAACGTGAATAATGACAAATTATATTTTTAATGTAAAAAGAACATAAAAACATAGCAACAGTCTTGATTTGTTGGACTTCGTATATTATATATATATATATATATATATATATATATATATATATATATATATACTATATAATATAGATATATATATATATATACATAGTTTTGTATAATCAGTAGAGGTGATTGAAAGGGCCGGAGTTTATTTACGTAAATTGAAAAAAAAAAATTTTGTTTTTTATAAAGTATTATTTATTTAAAGAATATTAGATAATATATGCAAATGACTATTGAATTACTTTATCATCATTTGTTTTGCAACGAATCCTTAAAAAAGAGAGAGAGAGAGAGAGAGAGAGAGAGAGAGAGAATCTTATATAAAATTATTCCATAACACAAACTATTTCTAGAAGGGCTTTCAAAATCCCACATTCATCCTACTAAACCCTCCTCCCCTACCCACCCACCAACCCCCTTTGAGGAGGTCATCCAACACCCTCCCCGTTTGAGGATGTCGTTCCCAGCCCCCCCCCCCCCCCCCACACCCCCCCCCCCCCCCCACCCCCCCCCCCCCCCCCCACCCCCCCCCCCCCCCCCCCCCCCCCCCCCCCCCCCCGCGCCCCCCCCCCCCCCCCACCCCCCCCCCCCCCCCACAACTCCTCCCACCCTCGTTGAGGATGTCGTTTGCATCCTTTAACCTCGACCCTCAAAGGAGCTATTGATTTCCTCCAGATCCTCAAGAAGAAGAAGAAGAAGAACACTGCTGGTCGGGGCATTCAGCAAACCAGCCAATGCCTCACGGTCGAGGGCGGGGCCGAACTAAAAAAAAATAAAAAAAAAAAAAACAATCTAAAGTGGCAAGGTAATCACCCGCCATCAAAATGTTTACGTTTGAGACGAGCGCGTTCTATTCACCCAACTTTACCATCAAAATGTTTACGGTGGGGACGAGCATCTTCTATTCGTCATCGCCATGATGTCCTCGCCTCACATCTTCTGGGGCGATTTCCACAGTTCCAGGGACCTGTAAACACTCGTTGAGTCCTTCTTGCTTCCAGTACGCTAGTGATACTTGATGTCGGAGTCAGATGATGCATTGGAGTGGTTGCATTTCCGTGGAATCATAAAATTTCTCTCTTTGTTTATCGGAACTACGTCGTGAGGTTTTATTGATTCTGGAAGACGCCATGATTTGACTTGAATACGGTCTCAGTGTTAGTTTCTATAAATTCGACCTTATATCTTTTTTTTTTGTTAATCTGAGGCTTCTGTCTGTGTTTTTTCCTTTGTTTTTTTTCTTTCCTTTGTTTTTTTCCTTTGTTGAAATTTTTATATTCCTAGATTCATTCCCTTTCTCTCACTTGGATTACGACTGACTGAATGCGTCAGTAAGTGTTCCCTTTCACATTTTGATTCTCTCTCTCTCTCTCTCTCTCTCTCTCTCTCTCTCTCTCTCTCTCTCTCTCTCTCTCTCTCTCTCTCTCTCTCTCTCTCTCTACTCCAGTCTATCCCACCCATTACCACCCCTTTAAAATAAGGAGTGGAAAATTACTAAAATTCTCTCTCTCTCTCTCTCTCTCTCTCTCTCTCTCTCTCTCTCTCTCTCTCTCTCTCAGAAAAAAGAGATGTGGGGGTTTGGGAGGAAATGACAATAAAAATTAGAAACCGGAAACCCTCCCCCTCCGTCCCGCCCCCCATCAAGAAATAATCATCCATTCCATGCAGTGCTGGAAAAAAAAAGACAACGCGAAACTTCCAGGATTCTCGCGAACGCTGCGCTTTTCCAGATCTCCAGTCGGTGACAAAACACCCCGGCGAGACAATGGCTTCTGACAGAATGAAATAGATGGGGGAAAGATTGTTTGTGTGTACACGTATTTGCGAAGTCATTCCAGGAAAAAATCATTATCAGGCGAAGAGAGTCTCTGTCGAAACTCCGGTGGTGGAGTGGGAGACATTATTGTTGTTCTGCTGTAAGACGCCTCGATTTCGACCATGTTATCGTCTCGAGATCATTTTTTGTTTTCATCAAATCTTTTGTTGCAGTGAATTGTGGATTGCGATTACGTGGAAACCAGTAGGTTAGAGAGGCGTTGC
>NC_087208.1:47683248-47715748 GCF_015104395.2 Macrobrachium nipponense | reverse complement strand
GTCAAACCTCGTCTTATTATACCAAAGTGCTATTATTATCAGGTGAGGGTCACAGACCACGTTCTGTGTATACAAACATGAACGAAAGGTCACACAAAATCTCCCTCTTTTTTTATGGAACGTAAAAAAATGACGAATGATCTCCATTAACGACAATCGTCAGATCTCTCTCTCTCTCTCTCTCTCTTTGAAGATCATCTCGGGAATAAGATCGTAACAGCCGTTCTTTAGAACGTCGTCAATGATATTAAGAGACTGGCGTTCGTCTTTATGTGAAAGAAGAACTCTCTCTCTCTCTCTCTCTCTCTCTCTCTCTTCTCTCTCTCTCTGAAGGCTCGCATGCATCATCATTTCTCCTTTTCCTCGTCTCTCTTCCGAAAGACAAATCCGTCATAAAACATTGTCCCCTTTCACGGATCCTTGAACCCAACTCCTGTTTATGGGATTCGTCCTGCTATCTCCTTATCATAATAGTTTCCCTTCTTCTTCTTCTTCTTCTTCTTCTTCTTCTTCTTCACTCTCACGGCGTGGTGGGATCCCCCTTCAAGTTCTCTCCACACCTATCCTTTGTACCCTCTTCTCTCTCTCTCTCTCTCTCTCTCTCTTGTCAGTCCTATTCAGAGAAACGCTTTTAAAAGATAAATTTGAGTTTCTTTTGTACCATGAACGCACTTAAAGAAACGGGAGACTAGGGTATGATTGCTGTAATTTAACTCTCTCTCTCTCTCTACTCTCTCTCTCTCTCTCTCTCTCTCTCCGAGTATCGTGTTTGTGTACGTGCAAGCAGGCGCGACGCCAGCATATAGCTCCCAATCAGTCACTGAACTAAACTTGTTAAGATAAAGAGCATTGTGGGGCTGTTCATTGAACTTACTTGCTGATAGTTGAACTCCATAATTGGATCTTGGCCGAATTTCGAGTTCTGAGCGAGATATCTCAACTTGCAAGACGAGAGGCGGAGGATGTGCGATAGAGGATTGTGTAGGAACAGCTAAGGATATTGTTTTGTTTTAGGATTATATGTAGTAGATATTAGAAGGGAGGAATGTTGAAAATGTTGAATGTATGCATAGGAGAATAGTCAAGTCAAAAAGGTCACTTAGTGACAATGTGGAAAAGGGATTCAACGTGATACGATGCATACAAATACTGGCTATAATAAGCAGCAGGTCTACCTGTCAAGTATAAAAGCAATAATCAATTCGCAGAGGTCAGTATTAGCTTAACTGAAAGTTATGATAACATACCATGAGTAATGGCGAATTGTTGTTTGAATCTATAGAGAACAGATGATCCATAACAGTCTGATAATGAGGCCTTGAAATATATTCATTTTGGAGAATCAGTCGAGGTGATAATAAAGTGACCGAGACGATTCCATAAGTTGAAAACAACTCTAATTGATTTAGTGAATTATTAAAGACATATCCTAATGGTGACATTATTTGTTTATGTAACTGAAATTCCCAAAATGCTGGAAAATCCTTTACTAAACCAACCTAACACGAACGACTTTTGTGACGAATTCCAAGATCCCAAGATCCTACATCCTCCGTCCTCAACAACCTCCCTCGAAGGACGACGTCCCTAGCATCCTCACCACGACCCTCAAAGGAGCTATTGATTTCCCTTACCCTCAAGAAGAAGAAGGAGGAGGAGGAGACTGCCGGGGCATTCAACCGGATAATGTCTCAAGAGTCGAACGGGGAACAAATAATCCAAAGTGGCAGGTAATCACCTGACGTCAGATGTTTACGTTTGAGAGAAGAGCGTCGTCTATTTCAAAACACCTGCCGTCAGATTTTTACGTTTGAGAGGAGACCGTTCTATTGGCATCAACTCCTAAGCAAAGTTTACGTTTTAAGACAAGCGCGTTCGATCCGCCTTTACCATTAAGTCGTCTACCGTCTTCCGAGCGTATTCCACATTTCCTAGAAGCTATAAAAACTCTTTACCCGCTTCTTGCTTCGAGTAGTTGAGTAACGCTCGACGGCAAAGCTAAATAATGATGCGTTCTGAGTGCCTACTTCCCCAAGAAACCACGAGAATTAAGAGTAGTGGGAACTAGGAGAAAACCTATTGGAGAAACTTAACAAATATCACCGGGAGATGCTGAAGAATCATTGAATTGAAATGCGTCATTATATTTGTCGCCAGGAAAGCGAGGACTCAGTAAAGTCTTGTGTGGAAGGATGGTAAGATTACGGCTACGCCACTGACCCTGAAGGAACTCTGGAATACTGTACGTTACAATTTCGTTATGACCGTAAGTTACAGACTAACTACTGGAAATCTGGATAAAAGAGGGTAGGACTGATATGAACATAACTGAATAAATACAGCTTTTTCAGTATCCAGAATTCCAGATTTTGTCTGACTTGTATATACAGTTCCACTGTGACAAGTTCCAGAAAAACTGGAAATGTGAACAAATCAAGGTACTGATGTGAAAATAACTCTAGTATGATTTTTCCAGCAGCCAAGAATTCCAGATTTTGTCTAGCTAGTATAGGAGGGACATCCTTTCGTACACACTCCAGCCAATCCCTCCCCCCCCCCCCCCCCCCCCCCCACCCCCCCCCCCCCCACCCCCCAAAAAAAAAGATTATGAATGAGTGTCTTAATGGGAGGTGAAGAACACCGGAAAAAAAAGCTCGTTAAAAATAGCTACCCAGATTAGCCATGAACGAAAAATAATGAACATTTTTGTGTGCAATAAAAACAACCTTTACAAAAATCACTTAATTAAAGTTTCTTACGTAAAAGTATTTCATAGAATTCATCAGAAAACTTTTTAATCTCTTCAATTTCTGTCTGAATGCGATGTTATATTAAATCTTACGTATCCATATTTTAGTAACATGTAAGGATGTTTGGTTACCTGATTATAATAAAATTCTAATTATGTTTTTTTAATTTCTAATGTTAAATGGTGTATTTAGAAATTATATTACAAATTTAATTTTTATATAAAGAAAATATGCACTAATATGCGCATATAGACATATGTATGTATATATATATATATATATTATATATATTATATATATATATATATATATATATATATATATATATGTGTGTGTGTGTGTGTGTGTGTGTGTGTGTGTGTGTATAACTGAATCACGAAAGATAGGAACGTGATCAATCCATAAATAAAAGGTAGCAATGGATCCGTGCGTCTAAGACAACTGGCAACAACCGCCCCCCCTCTCTCCCTCTCTCTCTCTCTCCACTCCAAACTACTCTCTCTCTCTCTCTCTCTCTCTCTATCTCTCTCTCTCTCCACATCTCTCACTACAACATCTCTCTCTCTCTCTCTCTCTCTCTCTCTCTCTCTACATCTCTCTCTTTCTCGACAACACTTCCCCCGCCCCCTCTTTTACATAAGGCAATCAAATCAGACTCGTGAACTTACAAAAAATAACATTTAATTAAGAACAAAGTATTAGCTAAATGAAAGGTTGAACTCAGATACCCCTCTCCATATTTATCCTACAATAAAACACATCATTTTAGTTATGCAACTGGAAAAGTCACAACAATCTCTATAGTAACACCATGACACATTATTTAAGTTCCCATATCAATTAAGTTATTTCCCCTTGTCTCATATCAGTTCCCCTTTCTCAGAACCAGTTCCCCTTCCTCAGAATCACCCATTCAACACAGTATTCACAACACTTTTCTCAAAAAGAACTTTTGCAGAAGCCATCTTGGCTTCTGCTGCCTCTGTAAGGATCTCTTCCCTTGGGTACCTAACACTCTCATATGTAGGGGAAAAGCTTGCACGCATGTACGAACTCACACACATTGTTCACGCCCCAGTACTGCCTGTATCCAGTTTCATACGGCACCTCTATATCAAGCGCCCATAGTGACAGGACATCACGCCACTCAAAAAGATACATCAGCATTTCCAAAGCTCGTCACTTCGGGCACTCTGTCTCCAAGGGAAGTTAAATGATGACTCCCTATATTCTAAGAAATGTCAATTCACATTACATTACAACAGTATCTAAAACATATTGGTAATATATCCCTCTTTTATATAATATATATATATATACAGACACACAAGGTATATTAGGCCCACACCCTCCCCAAGGATTTAGGCTTACCAGACCCGGCATCTACCTCGTCATTACCGAATTTTTGGACAGTGCGCGTACATTAGTCCAATCTAATGATTCGAACGCGCTAGTACTCCCTGAGACCGGTAAATGTAACACCATCTTGTCTATTTGTTATTTTCCAGTGGTACAAACCGTGAAGTATTTATCCAATCCCTCCCCCTTATTTAATATTAAATCCGGGAGATGAAAATAAAATGAAAAAAAAAAATTTGGGGGCCTGGTGTGGCCAAAATTTTGAGTTAAAAATTTTTTTTAATGGCGGTTATGCTAAATCAAAAGAGTTAATATTGAATAATAGGGGAGATATTACATAAAATAAAGGAATGATATTAATAATATATATATATATATATATATATATATATATATATATATATATATATATATATATATAAATACACACACACACACATATATATTATATATATATATATAATATATATATATATATATATATATATATATATATATATATATATATTTATATAATGCACAGATTCTATTATAAATAACAGAAACAGACACACATACACACACTCACCTCTCTCACTCTCCCCCACAGGTTGATTACCATCTCATCCCCAAACTAATCCCCTTTTCTTCCCCCCTAACCCCTTCCTGTCCCCCCTCCCCCCTTCCCCCCGGGGGTGGGATTTTCATTATGTTGATCATTCAAGACAACTGCTGGGGACTTCGCTCTGTCATTACCATACTTCCTTGAGTCTTCTCTTTTCCTTATGACTCAGGTCATTGGGGATCCTTTCTCATTAGTCTGATGTCATTAGTCTACTCTCTCTCTCTCTCTCTCTCTCTCTCTCTCCTCTCTCTCTCTCATACTGTTTTATGTAATAGAGAAAAAGAGGATTTTTTTTCAATTTTCGAAAGCGTTACCTTGACTCTCTCTCTCTCTCTCTCTCTCTCTCTCTCTCTCTCTCTCTCTCTCTCTCTTTGCTGCCCTAGGCAGAAAACGCTTTCTCTATCTCCTAAAAGCTACTTCAACTCTCTACTCTCTCTCTCTCTCTCTCTCTCTCTCTCTCTGGTCAAATATACCAAGCAGAAAATGCTTTCCCTTTCTCCTAAGAGCTACTTCTACTCTCTCTCTCTCTCTCTCTCTGTCAGTTATTTTCTTCCTATCAATTTATTTCGTTTCCAATTCCTTCTGTTTGACGGGCGTTTTGTTATTTATCAATTTATCCATCAACACCAACGCAAAAAAAAAGTGAGGCAATGAATGAAAGACAAAGGTTAACAGAAAATGTGCATTGAGGAAGATGAAGTATAATCTTGACAAGTAAGATAATTAGTTTTAAAAGCAATGTTACGGATCCATGTTTTATTATTGCATGATAAAAATACTGAATTGTATAATGACAAATAAATTCTGAATTGCATTGTACTTGAATTAGTTTAGTCTGAGTTTTACGACTAAGAAAAATGGTATGGAAATGAGCAAAAGTTTCGAATTGTATTGTACTCTGAATTGATATGAGAAATGAAATTTATTTAAAAAAATAAAAAAAAATTCATAAATTTAGCATATCACCATGAACAAGCCGAAGCAATACAGGCCTCTTCCATTATGCACAATTGATTTGTACTTTAGTTAGTTTCATCTGAGGTCATAAGAAAAATAAAATTGACTTGAAAAGAAAACGTTTTTCAAAAATAAATTTAACCTAACACCATGAACAAGTCGAGGTTATACAGGCATCTTCCATTATAGACAAGTGACTTGTATTTTATTTATTTTCATCTGACATCATAAGAAAAACAAAATTGATTAGAAAAAAATAAAACAGTTTTTCGTACATAAATTTAACCTAACACCATGAGCAAGTCGAGGTAACACAGGCACCTTCCATTATACAGAATTGAATTGTATTTTATTTAGTTTTATCTGAGATCATGTAAAAATAAAATTTATTTGAAAAAAAAAGTTTTTCATAAATAAATTTAACCTAACACCATGTGCAAGTCAAGGCAATACAGGCATACTCTGAAATTCTCCTATATACACCACTGAAGCCGTATGCAGACGAAGCCTATTAGCATTGATTACATTCCCTAATGACCCCCCCCCCCCCCCTCTCTCTCTCTCTCTCTCTCTCTCCTCTCTCTCTCTCTCTCTCTCTCTCTCTCTCTCTCTCCTGGGAGAATTCCAATTATGATCACCGTCCATTTGATAACAAGGTTATACCTTCTGCCTTGCCTCGAGGGAATCTGATTTCCGCTTATTTTTTTATCTTTTTTTATTTACTGCCAACTGTAGCAGTTTTTTTTTCGTCTTTGCTACTTAGGAGAAGCGTTTTTTCCCCTGACTCATCGTATGGGGTTTGATATTATTATTTTTTTCTTAGCAAATGCCGAAGGGAAAGATATAATCTTAATGTGATTGTTCTGTACCCGAGGGAGAGTACTGATCTTAATTAAGAAAGGGTAGTAGGAAGGACCTTTCTGTTGGCTTGTGGAGTGCAGGGGTCCACGACAGGCCTTTTGCAAAGATGAGCATTGCAACAGAGCTCAGAGTATGCCCTCGCGCAGGCCTAAGGCAGGATGAATTTCTCACAACCCACAATACAACAGAATTCTTTTTATTAATGTGTTATGGAATAAAATACGAAGTATAAAGGTTTATATAAAAGGAAGTCAGTTGAATAAATATAAACAAATAGATAGAGATAAAGAGATGTGAAGAAGTAAGGACTGAAAATAATTACCTAAACGTATTCACTGGTGTTTAAGGCTAACACTGAACTGCAATTAAAATATAAGAATATATATGTAATCATATTCATATATGTGAAAAATAGTTAATAATGTTTACATCATTGACAGAAATACTTAATATTTACAAGATCAATTTTTTAAAAATGATAAAAAAAAAAATCGCCAGAATTAGTCCTGTGATTTCAGCAAGGCATTCTGAAGTGAAATCCCTCTTCAAAGTATTGAGGATAACCACTGACATCTCTTCTTAGTCTAATGTTTACATCATCGATAGAAATACATAATATTTACAAGATAAATTTTTTTTAAATGATAAAAAAAAATCACCAGAATTAGTCCTGTGATTTCAGCAAGGCATTCTGAAGTAAAATCCCTCTTCAATATACTGAGGATAACCACCGACATCTCTTCTTAGCCTAAGTAATTCTCTGCATCGTAAACTCCCCGACGGCCTTTCCTCGCAGTCATACAAAGGCATAAATCTAAAACAAAGATGGAGAAAGTGCTTTAAAACTTTAAAAACCCTTCCAAATCCAGTGCCTGCATCAGATTTGAACCCGTCACTTGATATATGCATAGCTTTCTCGAGCTGTGACGCTCCCGTGACTTTATCTAAAACGTTTCCTCTCTCTCTTTCCGAAGCTGAAGTATTTAAAGTCTCCTTTCGCGTTGCCGGTAAATAAACGTTTCCCAAATCCAGCTGGATATTTCCGCCCTGATTCTCGAGATTGTTTCGGAAAGCGTTATGCCGAAATGACGTACAGAGTTCCTCATCATTTTTCAGTCTAATGTGCTTACATCCTATTTTTCAATCGATTACCTTTCTTGCCTATGTATACCACGGTTGCCATATACTAATGGTATGATAAAATGTTCTATTATGTTTAATTATTTTGAATTTGTGGTATTTGTTGAAATGACATAAAGAGTTCATCATAATATTTCAGTCTAATGTGCTTACATCCTATTTTTCAATCGATTACCTTTCTTGCCTATGTATACCACGGTTGCCATATCACTCATGGTATAGGAAATGTTCTAATATGTTTAAATTATTTTTGAATTGGTGGTATTTGTTGAAATGACATAAGAAGTTCATCAAAATAATTCAGTCTAATGTCCCTGCATCCTATTCTTCAATCAATTACCTTTCTTGCCTATGTATACCACGGTTACCATATCACTCATGGTATAGGAAATGTTCTAATATGTTAATTATTTTTGAATTGGTGGTATTTGTTGAAATGGCATAAAGAGTTCATCATAATTCAGTTTAATGTTCCTACATCCTATTTTTCAATCAATTACCTTTCTTGCCTATGTATACCACGGTTGCCATATCACTCATGGTATAGAAGATTTTCTAATATGTTTAAATTATTTTTGAATTGGCGGTATTTGTTGAAATGACATAAAGAGTTCATCATAATATTTCAGTCTAATGTCCCTACATCCTATTCTTCAATCAATTACCTTTCTTGCCTATGTATACCACGGTTGCCATATCACTCATGGTATAGGAAATGTTCTAATATGTTTAAATTATTTTTGAATTGGTAGTATTTGTTAAAATGATGTAGATTTCATCATTATTTTTCAGTCTAATGTCCCTACACCCTACTTTTCAATTGATTACATTTATTGCCTATGTATACCATGGCTGTTATATCACTCATGGTATAGCAAATGTTCTAACATTAAGTTTAAATTATTTCTGAATTGGTAATATTTGTTGAAATGACATCATATTTCAGTCCATTGTCCCTACGTCCTACTTTTTAACTGATTACCGGTCTTTCCTGTGTATACCATGGTTGTTATATCACTCTTGTATAGAAAATATTGTTCTAATATGTATGTTGTTTAAGTAGTATTTGTTAAAATGACATACAGACTTCACTATCATATTTCAGTTAAATGTTCCTTCACTCTACAACACTGACAAAAAGTTGAGAGCTGAAAACAATTTCGAGTTTTAAATTTCTGTTATAAATACAGTCTAGCAATATTATTGCGAATAATAAACCTGAAAAAACTAGAGGCTGAAGTAGCTCCAGGACTCATGCAGAAGTGTGTGCTCCTAGAAACCGTGCATATAGTGAGAAAAGTGATGGTCTCCTAAGGAGGCTGGATGCAACCCGGAACCCCAAACTATAAAAAACTGCCCAGTCGAATAGGATGACTGTGATAAAAATGAATATATTCATTTCTTCTCTTTTCACAGTCATGATATAAAAATAGGGGTTCTAACAGGTTTATATCTTAAGGCAATGAAAACGTGTGACCCTTGCAAGATAGATCAAGAAATAAATTACATCGATAAAAGCTTTGATGCATTAGCATAACCGGAATAGTTCAGTAAATGGACACTCAACAAAGCTAGGAAGAATTTTTACAGAGCAAATGTAGAGAGTACGTGGAATAAAGAAAACAAGAAAATAGTTGCCCTCCCTTTCATGCCTAAAATGAAACTAAATCACTTCAAAAATGAGAGAAAGTAAATATAAATTTGTGTATACCTTTGATAATACCGTAAAAAACAAAGTATGTAAAAATAAATTGGAAGGAGAAGACTGTAATAAGAAAGAAGATGTAGGGAGGGGGTTATACATAATCAATTGCAGCAATTGTGGAGACAAATATGTGGGGGAATCAGATAGGGGAATAAGAACTACAGTCCAAGAACATAGAAGGGCAGTACAGCTTAACTCTCAGGGGAGTGCTATAGCTAGGCATCGTTGGGAAAATGACCATAGGATGGATTTTAAGAACAGTAGGCTTGTCTACAAAAGCAATAAAATCAGTCATAGGAGAGATGAAAGTAATAGAAGGAAACAAAGGTTTTACCTCAGAAGATCCCATAAGCCGAGCTTTGATATTAAAAGAAGCTAAGATTGACCCTGCTGGCCTGGAGATCAGGTTTTCTGCCTAACAGACTTTTGGTGCCCACTCACTTACCACAAGGGTTAATCCCATTGACCATCAGCTCAGGATATCATAGCGACAAGTGGGGATTAGCAACTCTCAAGGAAACCAGAATAGCCATCACATAAATGACAGCTCAACAAGCAGAAGTTCCAGAAGACTGCTGGGGCTTGACCCAGGCTGACACCTATACATCTCTTGAAAATGGGCCACAGATAGGGCCTGAAAGTACTCGAGTGTGGAGTAAAATAAAATGTAATTTTCAATCTTCATAAGAAAACTGAAAGAAGTTTTTGTTTGGTTAATAATAATAATAATAAATAATAATAATAATAATAATAATAATAATAATAATAATAATAATAATAATAATAATAATAATAATCGTGCAAACAGACCAGACGTGACGTTGATTGACAAGGTCAAGAAGAAAGTATCACTCATTGATGTCGCAATACCATGGGACACCAGAGTTGAAGAGAAAGAGAGGGAAAAATTGGATAAAGTATCAAGATCTGAAAATAGAAATAAGAAGGATATGGGATATGCCAGTGGAAATCGTACCCATAATCATAGGAGCACTAGGCACGATCCCAAGATCCCTGAAAAGAAATCTAGAAAAACTAGAGGCTGAAGTAGCTCCAGGACTCATGCAGAAGAGTGTGATCCTAGAAACAGGCACACATAGTAAGAAGAGTGATGGACTCCTAAGGAGGCAGGATGCAACCCGGAACCCCACACTATAAATACCAACCAGTCGAATTGGAGGACTGTGATAGAGCAAAAAAAAAAAAAAAAAAAAAAATAATAATAATCATAATAATAATGCTAAAAACCATTCACAATGGTCATGATTAAATTGCTGTTCTTTAAAACATATTACAAAACTTATTAATGACAAAAGATGAAAACTGAAAAGTTTAGAAATTTCAACTTTTATCAATAATGATATTCATTAGTCACTGACCAAAACTAATAATAATAATAATGACAAAAGTACTACAGAAGATGGATGTCGGGTACCAACTCAAGAAAAGAGGCAACAGAATCAACCATCTGATGTTCATGGACGTCATCAAGTTGTAAGGTAAGAGCATCAAGGAAATAGATACACTAATCTAGACTGTAAGGATTGTATCTGGGGAGGCATTAGGATGGAGTTTGGAATAGAAAAAATGCGCCTTAGTCAACAAAAAGGCAAAGTAACGAGAACTGAAGGGATAAAGCTACCAGATGGGAGCAACATCAAACACATAGATGAGACTGGATACAAATACCTGGGAATAATGAAAGGAGGGGATATAAAACACCAAGAGATGAAGGACACGATCAGGAAAGAATATATGCAGAGACTCAAGGCGATACTCAAGTCAAAACTCAACGCCGGAAATATGATAAAAGCCATAAACACATGGGCAGTGCCAGTAATCAGATACAGCGCAGGAATAGTGGAATGGACGAAGGCAGAACCGCAGCATAGATCAGAAAACTAGGAAACATATGACAATACACAAAGCACTACACCCAAGAGCAAATACAGACAGACTATACATAACACGAAAGGAAGGAGGGAGAGGTCTACTAAGTATAGAGGACTGCCTCAACATCGAGAACAGAGCACTGGGGCAATATCTGAAAACCAGTGAAGACGAGTGGCTAAAGAGTGCATGGGAAGAAGGACTAATAAAAGTAGACGAAGACCCAGAAATATACAGAGACAGGAAAATGACAAACAGAACACAACAAACTGACACAACAAACCAATGCACGGACAATACATGAGACAGACTAAAGAACTAGCCAGCGATGACACATGGCAATGGCTACAGAGGGGAGAGCTAAAGAAGGAAACTGAAGGAATGATAACAGCGGCACAAGATCAGGCCCTAAGAACCAGATATGTTCAAAGAACGATAAACGGAAATCACATCTCTCCCATATGTAGGAAGTGCAATACGAAAAATGAAACCATAAACCACATAGCAAGCGAATGCCCAGCACTTGCACAGAACCAGTATAAAAAGAGGCACGATTCAGTGGCAAAAGCCCTCTACTAGAGCCTGTGCAAGAAACATCAGCTACCTTGCAGTAATAAGTGGTACGAGCACCAACCTGAGGGAGTGATAGAAAACGATCAGGCAAAGATCCTGTGGGACTATGGTATCAGAACAGATAGGGTGATACGTGCAAATAGACCAGACGTGACATTGATTGACAAAGTCAAGAACAAAGTATCACTCATTGATGTCGCAATACCATGGGACACCAGAGTTGAAGAGAAAGAGAGGGAAAATTGTACTCATAATCATAGGCACGATCCCAAGATCCCTGAAAAGGAATCTAGAAAAACTAGAGGCTGAAGTAGCTCCAGGACTCATGCAGAAGAGTGTGATCCTACAAACGGCGCACATAGTAAGAAAAGTGATGGACTCCTAAGGAGGCAGGATGCAACTCGGAACCCCACACTATAAATACCACAACCCAGTCGAATTCGAGGACTGCGATAGAGCAAAAAAAAAAAAAAAAAAAAAAAAAAAAAAAAAAAAAATAATAATAATAATAATAATCCTAAAAACCATTCACAATGGTCATGATTAAATTGCTGTTCTTTAAAACATTACAAAACTTATTAATGACAAAAGATGAAAACTGAAAAGTTTAGAGTTTTCAACTTTTATCAATAATGAAATTCATTAGTCACTGACCAACACTAATAATAATAATTATAATAATAATAATAATGCTAAAAACCATTCACAATGGTCATGATTAAATTGCTGTTCTTTAAAACATTACAAAACTTATTAATGACAAAAGATGAAAACTGAAAAGTTTAGGGTTTTCAACTTTTATCAATAATGAAATTCATTAGTCACTGATCAACATTAATAATAATAATAATAATAATAATAATAATAATAATAATAATAATAATAATAATAATAATAATAATAATAATAATAATAATAATAATAATAATAATAATAATAATAATAATAATAATAATAATAATAATAATAATAATAATAAATGAACGAGACAATTACATGCACGAAGAAGACTCACGTCTCACACGACCAGAGGAAAACAATCAATCATTGAAATTTATGACAAAAGCACTCATAGACATTTATTATTGCTAATGTAATACGGCACAGGACGTTATTAATTATTCCTCCACTTTTTTTTCTTTTTTTCTAGCGCGAAAGAGGCTCAAGTTATGATATCCAGGGATGATTAATTATACGTTCTTTCGGACGTGTGTTCCATTATTCACGGAATTGGGTTCTGTATCCCTCGTTTTGGGAGAGAGAGAGAGAGAGAGAGAGAGAGAGAGAGAGAGAGAGAGAGAGAGAGAGAGAGAGAGAGAGAGAGAGAGAGGAATACTCGTGTCTGAGTTCCTTTTATTTCAAACCAAGCAGATAATTAAGTCATGATTATGCCTTAAATGGTTTTATTTTCCCTGATACTTCGTGAAATTTATAAATCTTGATTATGTCTTAAAGGGTTTATTTTCCCTGATACTTAGTGAAATTTATAATTAAGTCTTGATTATGTCTTTCTTAAATGGTTTATTTTCCCTGATAATTCGTCAAATTTACAATTAAGTCTTGATTATATCTTAAATGGTTTATTTTCATGAAATTTATAATTAAGCCTTAATTATGTCTTAAATGGTTTATTTGCACGTATCACCCTATCCGTTCTGATACCATAGTCCCACAGGATCTTTGCCTGATCGTTTTCTATCACTCCCTAAGGTTGGTGCTCGTACCACTTATTACTGCAAGGTAGCTGATGTTTCTTGCACAGGCTTCAGTGGTGGGCTTTTGCCACCGAGTCATGCCTCTTTTTGTACTGGTTCTGTGCAAGTGCCGGGCATTCGCTTGCTATGTGGTTTATGGTTTCATTTTTCGTATTGCACTTCCTACATATGGGAGAGATGTTATTTCCGTCTATCGTTTTTTGAACATATCTGGTTCTTAGGGCCTGATCTTGTGCCGCTGTTATCATTCCTTCAGTTTCCCTCTTCAGCTCTCCCCTCTGTAGCCATTGCCATGTGTCATTGCTGGCTAGTTCTTTGGTCTGTCTCATGTATTGTCCGTGCATTGGTTTGTTGTGCCAGTCCTCTGTTCTGTTTGTCATTCTCCTGTCTCTGAATATTTCTGGGTCTTCGTCTACTTTTATTAGTCCTTCTTCCCGTGCACTCTTTAGCCACTCGTCTTCACTGGTTTTCAGATATTGCCCCAGTGCTCTGTTCTCGATGTTGACGCAGTCCTCTATACTTAGTAGTCCTTTCCGTATTTGCTCTAGGGTGTAGTGCTTTGTGTATTGTCATATGTTTCCTGGTTTTCTGATCTATGCTAAGGAGTTCTGCCTTCGTCCATTCCACTATTCCTGCGCTGTATCTGATTACTGGCACTGCCCATGTGTTTATGGCTTTTATCATATTTCCGGTGTTGAGTTTTGACTTGAGTATCGCCTTGGGTCTCTGCATATATTCTTTCCTGATCGTGTCCTCCATCTCTTGGTGTTTTATATCCCCGCCTTCCATTATTCCCAGGTATTTGTATCCTGTCTCATCTATGTGTTTGATGTTGCTCCCATCTGGTAGCTTTATCCCTTCAGTTCTTGTTACTTTGCCCTTTTGTATGTTATTATTATTATTATTATTATTATTATTATTATTATTATTATTATTATTATTATTATTATTATTATTATTATTTTGGTAGAAGACCCTCTTTTAGGCAAATGCTGTTAAAAAGGATGGCAGAATTAAGCGAGTTGATTTTATATATTGTTTTTTCTATTTTCCTTACAATTCGCTTCTCAGGCTCAGCGATGTTTCTGAGTAACAGACAGAAATATTAAGATGATTATATATTATAAAACGAAGAAGACGAGCAGCCTGGTGATGAGAAACAATCCTTCGGCGCCCCTGCAGGATCCCTTGAAGAAGACGAGTGTGGTCTACCGTTACACATGCCCGGTCCGAGGATGCCTCGGCAAATACGTCGGTATGACCTCCATGCGTTTCTCCAAGCGAATCTCCTGCCACGCCCAAGAAGGAGCCATATTCAACCACGCCAGGACTGCTCATAACAAACGGATAAGAAGAAATGATATTATCCCTAATATCACCATAATAGATCAAACAACGGATCCCCGACGTCTGCGCCTCCTAGAAGCCCTCCATATAGGTAAGGAGAAACCAAACTTAAATATCACTCAAGAAACGTTTCTCCTTCCCACCGCCGCCCGGAGAGCAGCGAGCGACCCCCCGACGATGCCAGATAATCAGGAACCCCCACAGGATGATACGATTCCTGCTACAGACGGAATTCCTGACGTCATCCCCAGGCACACTACTGTGGCGCTCGCACGAGAGAATCCCCGAGACCTTCGAGGCGAGATCCACGGCTTCGCCCAGACCGCGCCCGACAATTAGAATGCAACTCTAGATCCGAGCCGCTATAAATACCGTTCCGCAAACTTTCTTGCTACAGTCTCTTCAACCGACTCGTCAGAAGATGACCTACGAGAAAGTCGAAACGTCACGTTATACCAGCTATACTAGCACCAATACCAGCCCTTAAACCTAAGACGACCCCGGCCCGAACTGAACTACGCCTACGGAATAATACCGGCACTGACGACGACCCCTGCTTGACCTGGACCTGATATCTTGTTCTAATAAAAGATTCCTTCAGTATTTACAATTTTTTGAAAATTCCCAATATGAATATTGGCCAGTTACTCAGAAACATCGCTGAGCCTGAGAAGCGAATTGTAAGGAAAATAGAAAATACAATATATAAAATCAACTCGCTTAATTCTGCCATCCTTTTTAACAGTATTATTATTATTATTATTATTATTATTATTATTATTATTATTATTATTATTATATATTTATGGTACCAAATACCACAGTGGCCTTCAAACTGGGTGACCTTAATTTATTCCTATGGTGTTTAGAGGAACAAAGGTTTTATTTCAAGGATATAAAAAAATAAAGAATTTGTATTAAAGAACACTTATTTCGAGAGGAAAAGACACGCAGTTGCCCTAAGACCACTGTCTTATGGACACAAAATCTGGATAAGGATAACTATCCTTTTGCCATAAGGACAGATGTTAAAAAAAAATTGTCACCAAGGTTTTTTTTTTTTTTTGTTTTTTTTTTTTTTTTTTTTTTTTTTTTTGTCAGGGAGAAGATCGACGACAAACATCCCAAATTAACAGATGGAACCCAGAGCAAAAATACTGATGGCAGGGAAAGGTTACGTACGGAGAATCGATTTTTTTTTGTGGGGGGGGGTGGAAATTTTTAAAAGTGTTGAGGTTCCTTGCTATTAGGAGAATGATATATATATATATATATATATATATATATATATATATATATATATATATATATATATATATATATATATATATATGCACATTCCTCATAACCGCAGGACAGACCATAAATATCTGTGTCGATGAAAAAAAAATATATAAAAAAACAATGAAAGGAATAAAGTAAGAAAGAAAAAGCTGAAGAAACAAAGAAAAAAATTATGAAGGGGATTCCATGTGATTAAAGAAGTAATTAAAACTTATGCTTGACTCCCCCACCTCACCCGAAGTTGCACCCGGGTCCAAATAGTTGACTCTCTCTCTCTCTCTCTCTCTCCTCTCTCTCTCTCTCTCTCTCTCTCTCTCTCTCTAAAGTTTTACTTCCTGTGGTTGTGTGGGAATGCACTTTCTCTCAGAGAGAGAGAGAGAGAGAGACCTTACCTTTACCTTACAGACCTTACATCTTGTTCGGGTTGCCCCAGGTCCCTCAGTGAGGCACCTCTAATGTCTACCAGAGAGTTGCTAGTACATCTTCCGGAATATTTTGCATCTTCCAATCTTGGATGGTCTGGGATGCAGCTTAGGTATTTGTCGAGCTTATTCTTAAACACATCTACGCTCACTCCTGATATATTCCTCAGATGAGCTGGCAACGCATTGAATAGACGCTGCATTGTCGATGCTGGTGTGTAGTGGATTAATGTCCTGTTTGCTTTCCTTATTTTTCCTGTATAGTTTTGGGCACTATTAATCTTCCTCTGCTTGCTCTTTCTGATATTTTTAGCTCCATGATGTTTTTGGTTATTCCTCCTATCTGTTTCCATGCCTGAATTATCATGTAGCGTTCTCTTCTCTATTCTAGGCTATATAATTTTAAAGATTGTAGTCTTTCCCAGTAGTCAAGATCCTTAACTTCTTCTATTCTAGCTGTAAAGGACCTTTGTACACTCTCTATTTGTGCAATATCCTTTTGATAGTGTGGTACCATATCTATTGCAATATTCAAGTGAACTACGAACATACGTTTTTATAAAGCATAATCATAAGTGTTCAGCTTTTCTTGTTTTTGAAGTGCCGTAACAACATTCCCTTCCACTTTTTGCTTCATATTTTGCCAATAGAATTGCTATTTGATCATTGCATAAACATGTTCCTATTCATCATCACACCAAGTCTTTAACTGCTTCCTTATTTGTGATTGTCTCGTCATTAGGTCCCCTATATGCAAATAGCTTTCCTTCTCTATCTCCAATAATTTATTGATTCTTCAAAACTTATCAGAGTTAAATACCATCCTATTTACCTCTGTCCAATCATATACTTTGTTAACGTCTCTTTGTAGCGGGTTCCTATCTTCATCACAAGTAATCTCCCTACTTATTCTTGTGTCATCGTGAAACTACTCACTACCGAGTCCTTAACATTACTGTCTATGTCTGCAACCATGACAACGAACAGTAATGCAGTTAACACCGTACCTTGTGGCACACCGGATATTACCTTAGCTTCATCCGATTTCTCATCGTTTGCAATAACTGTCTGTTTTCTGTTGTGTAAAAATTCTTTTAACCATCTTCCTACTTTGTCCACTATATTATGTTTTCTAATTTTCTTCGCTAATATATTATGATCTACCTTGTCAAAAGCTTTTGCAAAGTCTAGATAAATCACATGTTTCATTTCCGTTTTTTCATATTTTTTTATATGTTTCTCATGGTGGACTGACAGTTGGGTTTCTGTACTTTTTCCTGGTACAAAAACCACCGTAGTCCGATATTAAACAAATTATTTTTTATTAAATGTTTCACAATTTTTTTTTTCATTACCCTTTCATACACTTTCATAATATGTGATGTTAGACTCAAAGGCCTATAATTACTTCCCTCTAGTCTTGATCCACTTTTGAAAGTAGGGTAATATATGCTATTTACGCTCATCATAAATCTTGCCTGTATCTACACTTTGTCTTAATAATATTGTAAGTGGCTTTACGATAGAATGAACTACTTTCTTTAACAAAATAGCAGGGACACCATCAGGCCCCAGCTGCAGCTCCATTTTAATTTCATTAATAGCCTGCACAATATCGGCTTCATTAAAATCTGTCTGATAAATATTCACTATTTTCATCCCTTATTTCTGTATCATTATATTCATTATCAATTCTAGGGGTGAATTCTCTCTTATATCATTCTGCCAATATGTTGCATATTTCCTTTTTTTCATTCGTTAATCTCCCTTCAATTCTTAGAGGGCCTATTTCTATTCTTCTTTTATTCATCTTTTTCGCATATGAGTACATAGTTTTGGGGTTTTGCTTGATATTTTACTAGGGTCTTTTCTTCCAAGTCCCTTTTTTCATTTTCTTTTGATTGTAAAATCTTTTGCTCTGCATTTTCTATCTTACTTTTTAGTTCCATTACTTTCCATGCATTTTTTTCTGCTTTTGCAAGACCTTTTTTCCATTTTCTGATTTTCTGGAACAAGATCCTTCTGTCTCTTGGTATGCATGACTTATGTTTACTTTTCTTCTTCGGTATATATATTTATCCACTATTTTCTCCTAATATTTTATGATATTATCTCCGTATTTACTTTTATATCATCACTTACGAAAATTTTATCCCAATCTTTGTTTAATTCTTCTATTATTTCTGACCATTTTATATTTTACTGTAGAAATTGTATTTTCCATATCCTTCCCACTTTTTCATTTCTTGCTTATCTCTGTTTTCACTTGCTTTGGAATGGACTGTTAATTCTGACATTATGGTCTGAATACTCGCATTATAAACTATTATTTTTTTAACATAATTCACCTCGGTCCACAAATACTAGGTCTAAGTATTTCCCTTTCTGTTGGCAGGTGATTTATTTGTTGAATGTATTCTAGTAGTATATCTAATAGCTTTTCGAATTGCCTTTTATCTTCTGCATTACTATTACTCTCTTTTTTATATGTATAAATACAACCACAATCTCCTATTCGTTCTTTCCAGTCTACGAAAGGAAAGTTAAAGTCTCCGATAGGAGAATAGTCCAGTCTTGCTTATTTCTACATATATCATCCAACTTTTTTTTATTATTGTGTTAAACTCTTAGTATTAGGCGGTCTATATATTACTATGTTCAATAATTTTTCAGATTCAAATTCTACCGCTATTAGTTCACATTCTGAGTTACTATATTTATCATATATTTTTCCTTGTTTTTTGTCTTTCCCATATATCGAGAGATAACTTTTGAGAATTGGCCATATGTCAAATTTTGTCTAGATCAGTCAAGCGGTTCGGATTTCTGTAGCGCACAAAGTTACGAATAACATACAAGTATACATAGAAACAAATATACATACAAAAAAACATACAAATATTCACTTTTATATACAAGATTATCTCCCACTCAACCCCAACAGTCAATTTGAGGTATATTTTATATTTTTTTGGGATGGGCAACAGAAAATGCAATTTATCACATACATAGTTCTTGATTTTTTAATATAAGAAATTGATTATTGCAGCAAACACATTTTCTTATTATCTACCTCATCAACTCCAAATGTCCATTTGAGGTTTTTTTTTTGACAGCAAATAATATTTTTAAAAATTTAAATCTTGAACCTTAATAAACAATTGAATCACAATGCGAATTATCTTAGCAAATAAATATTTCTCATTTCCCACCCAAATCCAACAGTCGATTACAGAAATATTTTTTTTACAGCAAAACTATTTTATTAACATAAATCTAGATTTTATAATAAAAAATTTAAACATAATGTGAATTATTTTCACCTCGCAAATATTTCTCATCATCCTCCCAATCAATTCCAACTGTCAATTTGGAGAATATTATATATTTTTATTTTTATTTTTGACACCTGCAATTTAATCAAGACTCTCTGATAACATCTCGTCGAACATATATTTCTTAAATTATTTCCATTTGAGGAATATTTTATATGGTGGGGGAAGGGAGGGGGGAAGGAGATTCCTCTCTCTCTCTCTCTCTCTCTCTCTCTCTCTCTCTCTCTCTCTCTCTCCTAGTCATTACTGATTAAACAACTGGTTCCCCAGTTGAATACCCAGACCTCCTCCACACAAGTGTACCTGAGCTAACTTTTATTTATGTATTGTCATTCTGTCTCTTGCCTTCTCTGCATAAGGTTGGTCAGCGGTCTTTGGTCTTGTTTTTGTTTTTGCTTTTGTTTTTTATTTTTCTGTGTTTTTTTAATTGTGTTGTAATTTATAAATGTTGAATTTTAGAGTAATTTTAAAGTAATTTTTAAATAATTTTAAAGGAATTTTATTTATTGTCTAACTGATTCCCTGAAGATGTAATAATGATATTACGAAACGTAGGAAATAAAGAATTGAAAATGAATTACGACGTTTCCAATGGTCCACCTTCACCGCTGATGTGTACTACTGGCCGTTGCCTTCCCCTGTCTCCTATATATATATATATATATATATATATATATATATATATATATATATATATATATATATATATATATATATATATATATATTTGTGTATGTATATGTGTTTGTGCGTGGTCATACTCTCTGTCTATCGTTGTTTGAATTCCTTGCTGGCGCTGAAACAAGTTATAATTCCCTATAGGCGGAAGTTATCCCTAATGTATCGTGAATTTGATTTTGAATTAATTTTTGGTGGCTTAATATGTTTTCATACAAAAAAATTAAAGCGTTTACGTGACATAAATTCTTAATTATGCACGTGTTTACCATTCTTACCAGTCAGTTACCAATCAGCTATCTTTGTGGATTTGGGTTGATATCTCTTCTAAGTACTTCGTATATTAGAGTATGCTCAGTCTTTTAACTGTTGAACGTCTTCATTTGATAACTGAATCTTCGCACAAGATAGTATATTGTGTATAACGAGATAACTATTATTCCTATTGTCAAATTTTTTTCAATAACACTGGCATAGTTTAATTCTTTTTCCCGCCACTGAATTAAAAACCACTTTTATTTTTATTTGATCCTTAAAATCCAGAAGCGACTATGAACAGGTATAATCAGTAGAACACGGAATCAAATAGTGTTCATAGAATCAATAGTTTCTTTTTAGTTACCCTTTTAAAAAAACACAAACAATGGACGACTTTGTCTTCCCACGTATGTACATTGACCTTGCTTGCAAATCGTAGCTCCTTGGTCCTTGGCGATGACGTCATCAAGGACTGATATATTTTTTCTCGTTTTTAATCGCTTCGGCTCCAAGCAAGTAACCAAGTTGTGTCAGTGGTAGTGTTGTGTTTGACAAGTGGTCTTGGTTACGTTGTGAGACTTTTCGACTGGCGTAGATTTGCATCCAGGATCGTCTACGATAAGTATTTGATGTCCTCTCCAACTCAGCATTGGTAGGTTACATGATTGTCTATTGAGTAACTATAGTAGATTCACATCGACTATCCATCTGATGTCTAGGCGAGTCCCTTACGACGCTCCTGATTGACTGTTGATAAGCCAGTCGCAGGGCTGGAAACTCTCAGTCTCTTGAGAGAGAGTTCATACAGGCAGGCTGTATGCTCCACCTCTCCTGAGGGATACTTTTGAAAGACGTATCCCTCAGGAGAGGTAGAACATACATCCTGCCTATGTGAACTCTCGAGAGAGACTGAGAGTTTCCAGCCCTGTGATTGGCATATCAACAGCCAATCAGGAGCGTCAGATGCACGCTTGATATGAATATACTATAGTACCATTCACTTGATAATGGAAGCCAATCAACTTTGCACTGGGAATTTAACGCTGCTGTCGAATACTGGCGAATTGACATCTACTATATTCTAAGGACATTATAACTCCTTGATGCAAAAATTAATTCTGTCCGAAAGAAAATGTTCAACTTTCCACCAAGCCAGGAAATAACTGTATTCAAGTTGCTCTTGTTTAGATTGTATGGTTTAATGGCCAAAGTTTTGGTAGGATACTCGAAGTGGTTCCGGCATTTCTTTTATCCAAAAAAGTTTATTTATCATTTATTTATTTATGTAAGTTGTTAGTTCGTTTAGTATATATTTATTTATTTATTTACTTTTATTAATCATTGTTCTTAAGATCCCTAAATACGCACTTTTTTATGCCTTTTATTACCCCAATGATTATATTTCAACCAACCCTCATAGCATTGTGTTTGCTAACCTAAGGTCTAATTAAAATGACTTAGTAATTGTATAGTAATCATAATTAATAGTAATCATATTGAAAAAATCTAATAATAGTGACAGAATTTATTTTTATATGATTTTTTTTTTATTTCAGCTGCATTCAAAGTACAGTGACTCTCAAGAATTACTTCACATCCAGTGATGTAATTACAGAAATATAAATTTATTCTGTAATTCTTTAGTAATTGAGTTTATTTTTGCCGTTTCGTTATCAGTCGTGAGTTTAATTTTACTAATTTATCCGAATCGTTGCTTACTCGTGGAGTAAGCCTAGAAGCTACTTTGTTGATGTTGCCGTTTTTTGTTGTTCTTGTTTGTGGTGGGATAGGAAAGGTCTATGGAAAGCCTAAAAAGGCCTGAAAAAGGCGTTTCGCGTTGAGTTAAAGATACAGGAATTTTAGTATAGGATATTTGTGATTCATTTATTAGAATGATGTAAAAAATAAATCATAAAAATTATAGCGTATTCATTTTACTTTTCGTTGGTGAAAGAACGCTCTATTGGACGCGTAAATCATTTTAGCACGCGCTTCGAGTAAGCTGGAGGTCGGATCACGCAATGTTTTCGTTGAATCTTGTTGAAATTTCATTTTATCGAAACTTGGTAATTTCTAAATATATTTCAATTTACGAGCGAACGTGACTGGTCTAGAATAAATTATACATGTTCTTACATTAATTTCCAAAGATTATACATTTGGTTCGTAGATTCATTATCATTACAGTACACCGACAGACTGACTGATATTCTGACATTTATATTGATTATCTGACAAGCAAGTGCAATAATCTCTTTAGTCCTGCCTTCATGTTCTGCCTATTCTGATACTGCTATAAAAATATTGACGAATTAATTGCATTAAATTAGACAGTTATATATGTGCACCAAGATCTGGCATAGCCTGAGTCGAATGGGGTTATTATTATTCTAATTATTATTCGTAATTAGTCTTATTTTCTTTCCACTATGAATTTTTGCTTTTCGTGCAAGCAATCATATTCAGTTGCAATTCATTGCAGTTGAGATGAATAAACTCGTTAACGATTTATATGTTGACTTTAATTGCAGAATGCAGAGAGAGAGAGAGAGAGAGAGAGAGAGAGAGAGAGAGAGAGATTGCAGTAGCGTTTCATGAGAGAGAGAGAGAGTTGTTTATGTAAATGTGAGAGAGTTAACGAGACACAGAGAGAGAGAGAGAGAGAGAGAGAGAGAGAGAGAGAGAGAGAGAGAGAGAAATTTAGTATTTAGTATTCGGAAAACGAAAAAAAATTGGTTATAACAATTTTTTGATGAAAATATATTGATTATTAAAATTTTCCCCTCGTAAAACGAAAAAAATTGGTTGTAATCATTTTGTGAAATATAACCTTGAGATTGTATTAGAAAAGCGAAGAATTGCTTATAATAATTTTGTGAAATATGACCTGGATATTACATTCGAGAAACGAAAAATTGGTTATAATTACTTTGTGAAATATAACCTGGATATTCTATTCGAAAAGCGAAAAATTGGTTATATTAATTTTGTGAAATATAACCTGGAGAATATATTCGAAAAGCGAAAATCTGTTTATGATTATTTTCTGAAATAAACTAGGCAGGTTATATCTAGCCTGGGGAATCGAGTCGATGTGCCGTATCCTGGTTATAATAGCTGGAATATTGGGGAGGATATATTTCATGAGCGAACTGACAAAAAAAAAAAAAAAAGAGGAAATTGTATGTATAAATATGATGACGGAAACCAATTTTAAAAGAGATTTGAATGTTATTCTGGTGGGGGAACGTGTCCATCTCTCTCTCTCTCTCTCTCTCTCTCTCTCTCTCTCTCTCTCTCTCTCTGTCAAAATAGGAGAGGGTAAAAATTCTCTATCTTTCTCCCTCTCTCAAAACAGGAGGAGAGTATATAATTTGTCACAATCTCTCTCTCTCTCTCTCTCTCTCTCTCTCTCTCTCTCATACAGGCGAGAGTAAAATTTATCCCTCTACCTCCCTCACTCTTTTGAAGCGACTGTGTATAATTCACAACAACAATATCTCTCTCTCTCTCTCTTTCTCTCTCTCTCTCTCTCTCTGCTACTGCAGAAGAATCGGTGTGATCAGCCGAAGCGCCCTCCTCTGGCGAGGTTGCAAGCCATCAGATGTCACAGAAGAAACATGGCGAACGCAAACTTACGATGTCCGTGTATCCACGCTAACGTGTTTTTAGGGAGATTTGGGAAATGGCCCGGGGTTAAATATCGCCGTTATCGAACGCTGTGATGTCGAACGCGAGAGAGAGTGAAAGAGTTAGAGAGAGAGAGAGAGAGAGAGATGATAATTGATAGGTCCCGTGGGAACTTGATTGGTACAGGTATTGATCTGGATGCGTGCGTGGAGATTTGTATAGACTCGTTGGTTTTGGAATGGTTCAAGTTCGTGGGTTTTAATTACTTGAGGTTTGAAATGATTTAGGATTGTGGATTTTAAAGTAGTTGACTTTTGAGATAGTTAATTTTATTAAAGTACTCGAGGTTTGAAATGGTTTAGGTTCGTGTGTAATAAAAACTTTAAAAGCCCACGGGATTAAATTCCTTTAAAGTTCATGGGTTTTACATTTGGCCTCGTGGGTTTAAAATTCTCGAGCTCGTAGGGTTGAAAATATTTTAGGCTCGTGGATTTAGAATGGTTTAAGTTCGTGTGACTTACCAAGAGTTTTTGCATCTTAATTAACACGTGTGGAGGATGTAGGTTATTGTATTCTCTCTCTCTCTCTCTCTCTCTCTCTCTCTCACTAACAGTGACTGGATAGACAGACAGACAGACAGACATCCAGATAGATACATCCCGCCTTCTGCTGGCTACTAGTAGCTATTTCATTATCTTCTATACCCCAGTAGCATGGACCTCCGAGATTGAAGAGCCCAGGCAAACGACCTCCCGAAAAAATAAAGGGAATATTGTTTGCAGTCCTGGACAAAGAAAGCTTATTGGTACAAGTCACTCGGGAGGGTTAGAGAGAGAGAGAAGAATCTCCTTCCCCCTCCCCTCCCCCAACAAAAAAAATATTGCTCAAATGGAAATAATTTAAGAAATATATGTTTGGCGACATGTTATCAGAGTCTTGATTAAATTGCAAGTGTCAAAAATAAAAAAAAAAATATATAATATTCTTCAAATTGACAGTTGGAATTGATTGGGAGATGATGAGAAATATTTGCGAGGTGAAAATGGTTCACATTATGTTTAAATTTTTTTATTGAAAAATCAAGATGTATGTTAATAAAATATTTTTGCTGTAAAAAAATATTTCTGTAATCGACTGTTGGATTTGGGTGGGAAATGAGAAATATTTATTTGCTGACATAATTCGCATTGTGATTTAATTGTTTATTAAGAATCAAGATTTAAATTTTAAAAATATTATTTGCTGTCAAAAAAAAAAAACTAACTCAAATGGACATTTGGAGTTGATGAGGTAGATAATAAGAAATATGTTTGCCGCAATAATCAATTTCTTATATTTAAAAATCAAGAACTATGTATGTGATAAATTGCATTTTCTGTTGCCCATCCCAAAAAAATATAAAATATACCTCAAATTGACTGTTGGGGTTGAGTGGGAAAGTCTTGTATATAAAAGTGAATGTTTATATGTTTGTTTGTATGTATATTTTTTCTATGTATATTTGCATGTATATTCGTAACTTTGTGCGCTATAGAAATCCGAACCGCGTGACTGATCTAGACAAAATTTGACATATGGCCAATTCTCAAAAGTTATCTCTTGATATATAGGAAAGACAAAAAACAGGGAAAAATATATGAGAAATATAGTAACTCAGAATGTGAACTAATAGCGGTAGAATTTGAATCTGAAAAATTCACGAACATAGTAATATATAGACCCCATAATACTAAAGAGTTTGGCACAATGATAGAAAAATTGGATGATATATGTAGAAATCATAAGGACTGGACTATTCTCCTATCCGGAGACTTTAACTTTCCTTTCGTAGACTGGAAAGAACGAATAGGAGATTGTGGTTGCATTTTATACATATAAAAAAAGAGAGCAATAGTAGTGCAGAAGATAAGAGGCAATTCGAAAAGATATTAGATATGCTACTAGAATACAACATTCAACAAATAAATCACCCGCCAACAAGAAAGGGAAATACTTTTAGACCTGTTATTTTGTGAACGAGGCGAATTATGTTAATGAATAATACGTTTATATGTGAGTATTTCAGACCATAATGTCCATAGAATTAACAGTCCATTGCCAAAGTAAGTGAAAACAGAGATAAGCAAGAAATGAAAAAGTGGGAAGGATATGGAAAATACAAACTTCTACAGTAAAATTATAAATGGTCAGAAATAAATGAAGAATTAAACAAAGATTGGATAACATTTTCGTAAGTGATGATATAAAGGTAAATACAGAGATATTATATAAAATATTAGAGAAAATAGTGGGATAATATAAACCAAAGAAGAAAAGTAAACATCAGTCATGCATACCAAGAGACAGAAGGATCTTGTTCCAGAAAATCAGAAAGTGGAAAAAAGGTCTTGCAAAAGAAAAATTGCATGGGAAAGTGATCGAACTAAAAAGTAAGATAGAAAATGCAAACAAAAATTGATACAATCAAAAGGAAATGAAAAACGGACTTGAAGAAAAAACCCAAAAAACCCCTGTAAATATCAAGCAAAACCCCAACTATTGTACTCATATGCGAAAAAGATGAATAAAAGAAGAATAGAAATAGGACCCTCTAAGAATTGAAGGGAGATTAACGAATGAAAAAAAGGAAATATGCAACATATTGGCAGAACGATATAAGAGAGAATTCACCCCGAGATTGATAATGAAGATAATGATATAGAAGTAAGGGATGAAAATAGTAAATATTTAGCTAACATAGATATTAATGAAGCTGATATTGTGCAGGCTATTAATGAAATTAAAAATGGAGCTGAAGCAGGTCCTGATGGTGTCCCTGCTATTTTGTTAAAGAAAGTAGTTCATTCTATCGCAAAGCCACTTGCAATATTATTAAGACAAAGTGTAGATGCAGGCAAGATTTATGATGAGCACAAATTAGCATATATTACCCTACTTTCCAAAATGTGATCAAGGCTAGAGGCAAGTAATTATAGGCCTGTGAGTCTAACATCACATATTATGAAAGTGTATGAAAGGGTAATGAAGAAAAATATTATGAAACATTTAATAAAAAATAATTTGTTTAATATAGGACGACATGGTTTCGTACCCAAAAAAAGTACACAAACCCAACTGTTAGTCCACCGTGAGAACATATACAAAATTATGAGAAGCGGAAATGAAACAGATGTGGTTTATCTAGACTTTGCAAAAGCTTTTGACAAGGTAGACCATAATATATTAGCGAAGAAAATTAGAAAACACAATATCGTGGATAAAGTAGGAAGATGGTTAAAAGAATTTTACACAACAGAAAACAGACAGTTATTGCAAACGATGAGAAATCGGATGAAGCTAAGGTAATATCCGGTGTGCCACAAGGTACGGTGTTAGCTGCATTACTGTTTGCTATTATGATTGCAGACATAGAGAGTAATGTTAATGACTCGGTAGTGAGTAGTTTCGCCGATGACACAAGAATAAGTAGAGAAATTACTTGTGATGAAGATAGGAACGCGCTACAAAGAGACCTTAACAAAGTATATGATTGGGCAGAGGTAAATAGGATGGTATTTAACTCTGATAAATGTGAATCAATAAATTATTGGAGACAGAGAAGGAAAGCCTATTTGCATATAGGGGACCTAATAATGAGACAATCCCATAAGGAAGCAGTTTAAAGACATTGGTGTGATGATGAATAGGAACATGTTATGCAATGATCAAATAGCAATTCTTTTGGCAAAATGTAAAGCAAAAATGGGAATGTAGTTATGGTACTACAAAACAAGAAAAGCTGAACACATGATAATGCTTTATAAAACATATGTTCGTAGTCCACTTGAATATTGTAATATGATATGGTACCTACTCTATCAAAAGGATATTGCACAAATAAAGAGTGTACAAAGGTCCTTTATAGCTAAAATAGAAGAAGGTAAAGATCTTGAATACTGGGAAAGACTACAATCCCTAAAATTATATAGACTAGAAAGGAGAAGAAAACGCTACATGATAACTCAGGCATGGAAACAGATAGAAGGAATTGCCGAAAACATCATGGAGCTAAAAATATCAGAAAGAGAGAGAAGTGGTAGATTAATAGTGCCCAAAACTATATCAGGAAAAATAAGGAAAGCACACAGGACATTAATCCACTACGCACCAGCATCGATAATGCAGCGTCTATTTAATGCGTTGCCAGCTCATCTGAGGAATATATCAGGAGTGAGCGTAGATGTGTTTAAGAAATAGCTCGACAAATATCTAAGCTGCATCCCAGACCATCCAAGATTGGAAGATGCAAAATATACCAGAAGATGTCTAGCACTCTCTGGTAGACATTAGAAAAGGTGCCTCACACTGAGAGGGACCTGCGGCAACCTGAACAAGATGCAAGGTCTGTAAGCAAAGGTAAGGTCCTCTCTCTCTCTCTCTCTCTCTCTCCTTTTTATTATTCATCTATATTTCCATAAATAAAACAGATATTTGATTCTTAACCTCACATGAGAAAATGGGATATCTCTCTCTATCTCTCTCCTTTTTTATTATTCATTTACATTTCCATTAATAAAACATATATTTGATGCTTAACCTCCCATAAGAAAGTGGTATCTCTCTCTCTCTCTCTCTCTCTCTCTCTCTCTCTCTCTCTCTCTCTCTCTCTCTCGCATTTTATTATCATGTACAATTCGATGAAAGAAAACATATTTGATTCCAAACTTCCCATAAAAAAGTGGAATAGTTCTCTCTCTCTCTCTCTCTCTCTCTCTCTCTCTCTCTCTCTCTCTCTCTCATCTGTTTATAATTTTTTCCTTGCATCCTCATTGCTGCTTCATTCAAGATTAGGTTTTGTTAACAGATTTATATGGGGCTTTGGTTTAATGTTTTATCATAATCTGTAATGTATTAAGCCAATAGGTTTCAGCCCCAGTGAGAGGTTCGTTTTGTACATGTTTTATTCCTACATTTCAGGGGCATTATTTAACAGAAACTTCTCCAAAAGAAGAAGATACGGAGCTTTTAAAAAGCTGGGTAGGATGGTCAGAGTTCAGACAGTCGACCTGACATTACCCTTGTTTTAAGTTTAATCCCAAAATGGGAGGCTTGTGTTCACATATTTACGTGTCAGCTGCAACGCTGTGGGTGAAAAGTGCTGTGTTATTTCGAAACCATTTCATAGAACTTTGAAGAAGAATCTGGTCTGAGTTGAAAATTTATCAGTTGGAGTTCCACGTATATACAATTTTCAGCTGGTTCTTCCTTTTACTGAATTTCTGAGGTATTGTGGTCCTGTAGAAATATCTTTCATTATAATCTTTTGGTTAAATTATGATAGTACATCTTAAACAAAAGATTATCATTCTACACGTCTGCAAAATGACAGTTGTACATCTTAACAACTGTCATTTTGCAGATGTGAAGAATGACAACGTCTTTCATTAACTTTACCAATATTATTATTTATTATTATTATTATTATTATTATTATTATTATTATTATTATTATTTTTTATTATTATTATTATTATTATTAAAATGTGCTCTACCCTTCTTGGACTTTCGGGTACACCAGACTCCTATTATTATTATTATTTTGGTTTTTTTTTTCATATTCACAGTCCTCCAATTCGACTGGGGTGGTATTTTATAGTGTGGGGTTCCGGATTGCATCCTGCCTCCTTAGGAGTCCCATCACTTTTCTTACTATGTGTGTTTTTCTACTATCTGCGCCGTTTTCTAGGATCACATCTTCTGTCATGAGTCCTGGAGCTACTCAGCCTCTAGTTTTTTCTAGATTCCTTTTCAGGGATCTTGGGATCGTGCCTAGTGTTCCTAGATTATGGGTACGATTTCTGGCATCCCATATCCTTCTTATTTCTATTTTCAGATCTTGATACTTTATCCCCTTTTTCCCTCTCTCTCTCTCTTTAACTCTGATGTCCCATGGTATTGCGACATCAATGAGTGATATTTCTTTCTTCTTGACTTTGTCAATCAACGTCACGTCTGCTCTATTTGCACGTATCACCTATCTGTTCTGATACCATACTCCCAGAGGATCGTTTTCTATGACTCTCTCAGGTTGGTGTTTCGTACCACTTATTACTGCAAGGTAGCTGATGTTTCTTGCACAGGCTCCAGTGGAGGGCTTTTGCTACTGAATCATGCCTCTTTTTGTACTGGTTCTGTGCAAGTGCCGGGCATTCTTAGCTTGCTATGTGGTTTATGGTTTCATTTTTCGTATTGCACTTCCTACATATGGGAGAGATGTTTTTATTTCCGTCTATCGTTCTTTGAACATATCTGGTTCTTAGTGGCCTGATCTTGTTGCCCGCTAGTTATCATTCCTTCAGTTTCCTTCTTTAGCTCTCCCCTCTGTAGCCATTGCCATGTGTCATCGCTGGCTAGTTCTTTAGTCTGTCATTATTATTATTATTATTATTATTATTTATTATTATTATTATTATTATTATTATTATTATTATTATTATTATTATTATTTTTTTTTTTTTTTTTTTTTTTTTTTTTTTTTTTTTTTTTTTTTTTTTTTTTTTTTTTTGGCTCTATCACAGTCCTCCAGTTCGACCTGGGTGGTTATTTATAGTGTGGGGTTCCGGGTTGCATCCTGCCTCCTTAGGAGTCCATCACCTTTCTCACTATGTGTGCCGTTTCTAGGATCACACTCTTCTGCATGAGTCCTGGAGCTACTTCAGCCTCTAGTTTTTTCTAGATTCCTTTTCGGAGGGATCTTGGGATCGTGCCGAGTGCTCCTATGATTATGGGTACGATTTCCACTGGCATATCCCATATCCTTCTTATTTTCTATTTTCAGATCTTGATACTTATCCATTTTTTCCCTCTCTTTTCTTTCTCTTCAACTCTGGTGTCCCATGGTATTGCGACATCAATGAGTGATACTTTCTTCTTGACTTTGTCAATCAACGTCACGTCTGGTCTGTTTGCACGTATCACCCTATCCGTTCTGATACCATAGTCCCAGAGGATTTTTGCGTGATCGTTTCCTATCACTCCTCCTTCAGGTTGGTGCTCGTACCACTTATTACTGCAAGGTAGCTGATGTTTCTTCCACAGGCTCCAGTGGAGGGCTTTTGCTACTGAATCATGCCTCTTTTTGTACTGGTTCTGTGCAAGTGCCGGCATTCACTTGCTATGTGGTTTATGGTTTCATTTTTCGTATTGCACTTCCTACATATGGGAGAGATGGTTATTTCCATCTATCGTTCTTAGAAACATATCTGGTTCTTAGGGCCTGATCTTGTGCTGCTATTATCATTCCTTCAGTTTTCCTTCTTTAGCTCTTCCCTCTGTAGCCATTGCCAATTGTCATCGCTGGCTAGTTCTTTAGTCTGTCTCATGTATTGTCCGTGCATTGGTTTGTTGTGCCAGTCCTCTGTTCTGTCTGTCTTTCTCCTGTCTCTGTATATTTCTGGGTCTTCGTCTACTTTTATTAGTCCCTTCTTCCCATGCACTCTTTAGCCACTCGTCTTCACTGGTTTTCAGATATTGCCCCAGTGCTCTATTTTCGATGTTGACGCAGTCCCTCTATACTTAGTATTCCTCTCCTTCCTTCCTTTCGTGTTATGTATAGTCTGTCCGTATTTGCTCTTGGGTGTAGTGCTTTGTGTATTGTCATATGTTTCCTGGTTTCTGATCTATGCTGCAGAGTTCTGCCTTCGTCCATTCCACTATTCCTGCGCTGTATCTGATTACTGGCACTGCCCATGTGTTTTATGGCTTTTATCATATTTTCCTCCATTGAGTTTTGACTTGAGTATCGCCTTGAGTCTCTGCATATATTCTTTCCTGATCGTGTCCTTCATCTCTTGTGTTTTATATCCCCCTCCTTCCATTCCCTTCCCAGGTATTTGTATCCTGTCTCATCTATGTGTTTGATGTTTGCTCCCATCTGGTAAGCTTTATCCCTTCAGTTCTCGTTACTTTGCCTTTTTGTATGTTGACTAACGGCGCATTTTTCTATTCCAAACT
>NC_087208.1:47670748-47678248 GCF_015104395.2 Macrobrachium nipponense | reverse complement strand
CCACCCTCCAATAGCCAAACCTACCAAATTACAGCCTTCTAGCCTTAGTAGTTTTTATTTCATTCAAGGTTAAAGTTAACTATGATCCTGCGTCTGGCAACGCTGTAGATGCCAACAACACAGGCCACCACCGAGGCTTTGGGTGAAGATTTTCCGGGCCGCGGCCGAGAGTTTCATATAGCATTATACGCTGTACATTTAACTCATTCTTTACTTATCATCATTTTACTAGGATTCCCGGTGATAAATATATATCCGTTTATTTATATACATTGAAAAAAATAATTATTTCCTGGTTTGTTGTACAAATTAATTATTCAGTTGAATAATTAAGAAATGAAGTAAATTATTAATAAATTTTTATTAAATTAACTAATGAATTGAATTATTCATAATTTAAGTGATTAGATCAATAATGAACTAATATATTTCTGAATTAATATTTTTATTGAGTTATTCAAGTATTTATTGATTTCATTATTTATTTACTTATTCAGTTACATATCTATGTATTTGTTTTTATAAATCAATATTTTATTTATTTTATATTAATTTATCTAATTATCTATGTTTCTTTGTAATTTCCCTTCGTTATGACTTAATTAACTTATTATTTATTATCTTATTCCTTTTCCTTTCGAGAAAAATTGTTTCCAAGACCCTCAGTTCTTTAGAGCTTTCTATTTATACATTTATTAATTCATTCATTATTTGTTTTTATTTTTGCTTTTTCATTTGACTATTAATTATTTAACTTATTTATTTATTCCATTCATTCATTTATGTATTTATTAATTTATGTAATATTATTTCCGTCGTATAATTAATTAACTTTTTTATTTATTTATTTTTTTTTTCTTTTTTTGAGAAAAAATGAGTTCCTAGACACTCAGTCCTTTAGGAAGTATAGTATTACTTAAACCCTTTGTGACCCTGTATTACTACAAATGACCCTTTCTCATGCCATGACCTTGTTTGTGTAATGCCCCTATAGAGGGAAAGTTTTAAAATAATTACACGTAATTATTGGTCAAGAAACAGAAGGTAGAAAAACCTATAGAAAAATACTAACAAATGTCCCTTAATTATTTATTTTTGCTTACTCGTGGAGTAAGCCTAAAAAAACTACTTTGTCGTTGTAGTGCCCTGGCTCCCATGAGGAGATCCTCTCTGAGAGAGAGAGAGAGAGAGAGAGAGAGAGAGAGAGAGAGAGATTCTCCAATGAAGTCTGTAAGTTCCTCCAATGACAACCTAAATTAGACGTATACACTACCTCCCATTATACAGATCCCCCCTGAGAGAGAGAGAGAGAGAGAGAGAGAGAGAGAGAGAGAGCTCCCAAAAGGAGATTATCCCCTAAGTGTATTCGGAGTCCTCGCAATGGCTCCAGCCAAAGACGTCCTGGAATGACGTAAACACGATCGACAGCGCTTCCAGGTGTTCGTCTGTTTGGGCTCCAGGCTTCGGAAGACGTTTTGCTTAAATTGATTGTGTGAATGGTTCGATCTGGCGTTGCGGCGTTCCTTGCCATAGCCAGTGATAGGGAGACTGTGGTTCTGTAGACAATATTTGGAGGATTAGATTCCTAGAGACTAAGAGACTATAGTTCTATAGACAATACTTAGAAGGACTGCAATTCTATAGGTAATGTTAGGAACGCTATACTCTTATTAACAAGAGACTAGAGTTCTATAGTTAGTACAAGGAGGACGTATGTGTGTAAGGATAAGTAAATTCATTGTAGGAGAGAGAGAGAGAGAGAGAGAGAGAGAGAGAGAGAGAGCCAGGAAGTTATATATAAGTATATGCTATATATATATATATATATATATATAGTATATATTATATATATATATATTTCTCACCAGACGCCAGGTAGGCCTCCAGGCCTGTCAGTTCTTCCTGCTTCAGGAACTGTCTCCATTCTTGGCGATCAACATAGAGCCTCATCCTCATCAACTTCCCGCAAACTAGAGCTCTCCTCTCTACTCCTCTCTCTATGTTTTGTAGCAATCTCATTTTTGGTCTTCCTACCGGTCTCCTTCCTTCCGGTGTCCATATCCAAAAACTATAGGATATCGCTCCTCCTCCATTCTTTTGGTGTGTCCAAACCATCTAAGCTTTCCTCTCTCCACAAAATCTAGTATCCCTCCACTCCCAGTTCTCTTCTAATGTCTTCATTTCGTAGCCTATCCAGTCTTGTTTCACCTTTTATGAGTCTTAGGGCTTTCATTTCAGCTGCTTGAAGTTGGCTTCTAGTTCTTGATGTTCATGTCATGATTCATAGCCATAAGTCAATATTGGTCTTAAAATAGAGAGGTATATTATGGTTTTCACTTTGCGAGGTATATTTCTGTCTTTCATTAGTGGGTAGTGCAGATACAGATTGTTACTGGAATTTTCTGTATTCGGGGAGTATTTCCAGTTTTGAATCGTTTTGGTCACTAAACTCTACTCCTAAGTATTTGAAATTTCTCACCTGTTTCAATGTTTAGAAGCCTTAAATCCTCTGAGAGAGAGAGAGAGAGAGAGAGAGAGAGAGAGAGAGAGAGAGAGGAGAGAGAGAGAGAGAGAGAAACCTTGCTCTCGGAAACCCTATTCAAACATCGTAAATCTCTGAGGCTTTTGAGGCGTGTTTTTATATAGTTCGAAGTTGTTTTATTCAAATCTTTTCCCCCAACCAAAGAAACCCACAATCGTGGTCAAGAAAAAGTTTATGTTGGTGGGGAGGAGAAAACTTTGGCACAGGAGAGAGAGAGAGAGGAGAGAGAGAGAGAGGAGAGAGAGAGAGAGAGAGAGAGAGATGTTGGGGATGTGCTTATATATATTATTTTTTGATATATATAAATATTTAATTATATATATATATAATTAAATATTATATATTATATATATAAATAATAAATATATATATTATCTGCGTGACAGGTAGATGGGAAGTTTTCATTTAAACCCAATTTATATCTAAATGAATTTATACACAATATCTGAAACACCAACAGAAAAAATATTAAGATGTCAGATATTGATAGAAACATTGAAGTATATCTGGAAAAGATATACCCCTAATTACTTCTAAATACAACTGAAACCTTACTAAACATTGTAGAGAATGTACACGAAGGAAATGTAGGTAGAAACAGAAGGAATTCTAAAGGAAAATATATCAGTGACATCAAACGATATAACATCAAAACCTTCCATAGATAAAGTTTGAAGCTTCGATCTAGTTCTCGCATTTTCAACCAGAGGTCAGCACTTACCAGTAACATGAAACTTGCCAACTTCTACTTCTGTCAGATCAATTTGAAGGAAGACGTAGTACAATGTTTCCCCAACTCAGACCATCAGCTGATATAATGGAAACGAAATATTTCTCGATTCTTGGACTCGACTAGACAAACTGCGGAGACGAACCGCAATTGGGAATATTGGAAGATAGGTTAAATGGTCTACAGGGATAGAGAAACGAAGGAAAACTGGCTATTTTTTGTGGGTCGTTATTTCTGCAGAAAGTAAAAATCGTCTTGATGGGGTTAATTGAGAGAAGTAGAAGAGTCTTTTTAAATGGTCAATATAGAAATAGTTCTACCTAGAATAGACAATTCCTTAGTTTTCTTTATTGATGAACCGACCACAAGAGATTTTGAAGAACCATGTTACATTTACTGAAAAGATAAAATGCAGAACCCAAACAGTTATATCACAGTCCCCAGTCAAAACTAATTTAAAAAGAACAATAAAAAAAAATCTTTTAATATATTTCCATTTGCTTATGGTCAAGTTTAGTTTTTGATTCAAAAAATCCTTTACACAACTCATTGTGAACAGCAGAGTAAATCAATAGATATTAAAAATTTACCTTTTAGAAAGGAATTATGAATGTAATGGTGTTGTTTAGATATAGCAGCCCACTGAAGAAAACATGTTAGGAAATAGCTCTAGGACCCTTAAGTAATAAATAAGGTATACGAAAAACTTTTTAAGTGGTATAAAATAAACCAATGACTACACGACCCTCTCCTTATGATTTTCAAGGTTTTCATTAGTGCCACCTGCAGCAGCTACCTGCTATTCTTCCTCGCAGTCTCTCCTCCGCTGCCTTGCCTTTTGAAGCATCTTTCCGTTTTCTCTATCCCCCCCCCCTTTCCCCCCCCCTTCCCCCCTTCTATCTGGATGAGAATCCTTCCTTAAGCTTCTTCTGGTCTTTGTTCAATACTGGCTTCTTGTTGCAATTTAGGTATGAAAGCCTTGGCTCTCTCTTATATTGGTTTCTGCAAGATCTATGGATGTTATGTTATATATATATATATATATATAATATATATATATATATATATATATATATATATATATATATATATATATATAATACACATATATTTTGAAAGTATAGTTAATATAAACGAACAACACGAGAGTCAAATAATTCTTAATACCTTCCTCGCGGTATATACCGAAAGTCAAGAGATTATAAAGAGAACCTCCAACTTTACGGGACCATAACCTTTCCCCGGCCCCTACCAAGGAAAGCTGTTAAAGCAGGATTTGGTCAGAGAAGGTAAGACAGACAGATGAAAGTGAAGGTAGATTTGATGGCGGGAAGAAAAATTGTGGGCTTAGTTGTGGGGGGATGTTCCCGGACGGAGCGTTTATCATGAGCAGTTATGTGGGAAGTTCAAACATAAAGGAAAAGCTTTATGTGGCGTATGCGGAGTTAGATAAGCCTTATGAAAAGAAAGAGAAAGTGGCAATAGAGTGGGTGTTTAGGATGTATGGGCGAAGAGATGATGGTAATGGAAAGATTATATGAATGGATGTGAATTGTTAGAGTTTGTGGTGGGTGAGTGTCTGGTTTGGGGTAAAAAATGTATCGGTGACTCGATAAAGAAGCATTTTAGTCGGTGTAGATGATGTATGTTATAGAGAGGGAGCAGAAGAATAAATAAAGACTATATGAAGGACTTGTTAGTTTGTAGGTAGGAGAGTGTCTTGTTTTGGGGTCCAAAAATGTATCAGAGAATCAATAAGGAAGTGTTGTAGTTGATGTAGAGAATGTATGGTATAGAGAGGGAGCAGATGAAGGTAATAAAGTTTATGTGAAATACGTGAGGTATATGTTAGAGTTTGTAAGTGGGTGAGTGACTGGTTTGGGATACAAATGCATCAGAGAATCATAATGAGGCATTTTAGTGTGTGATCAGGCTGTATGTCACAGAAGGTGAAAATATGAGTTAATCAAAAGATTTGATGATGGATGCAGAATATCTGTCAGAGTTTGTAGGTGGAGAGTGACTGGTTTGGGGTAAAAATATATCAGAAAGAAGAGGATGTTAACTTTTCTGTGGTTGTTTAATACCTGTGTGGATAACATGATGTGAGAAGTGAAAATTAGGACTGTGTATATACATGCAAAGTTGTGAGATAAGATGGGTTATGAATGGAATGTGGAATGTTTTCAGACGATACTGAGCAGATGTATGATAGCAAAGGAAAACTGAGGAGATTACTGAAAGTTTGGAACAAGACAAGGATAAACTTAAAAAGTAAGGTCACGAGAGTAAATGGTAACCAGGAAGATTAAGCTGTGATTGTTAGTATGTACCAAAAGAATGATTGTAGGTAATTCATAGACTCTTAAGTATTTGGGAGTAAATATTTTATATGATGATGAAGATATACTTGAGCACAGAGTAGGGGAACAAAAAAAGGAAGCAGGATGTGTGCCAAAGATTAGGAGGTACTTGGAGCATCTAAGGAGACCAAGGCTAGAGTCCATTAAACAACTGTTGAACCAACTCTCTTCTATGGTAGTGAAGTTTGCCTGCTGAATGTTAGTGAAAGAAGGTGAAAGCTGTAGAGATGAACTGGCATGTATTATTTGTACCATACAAACTGAAAGGATGTGAAAGTTGGAGATATGTAGGAGTGATGAAAAGGTTAGCACAAATTGAAATAACATATAAGAATACTTTGAGATGATTTGGTCTTATAGAAAGTATAAAAGATTATAGGCAGGTGCACTTTTATACTATAATGGAGTACTGGGAGGTAGGGTGACATAAAATCTATAAAAAGGTTGAAAAGATGACAAACAGGAGGTATTGGAAAGCTGAAGCATATCCCCCCAGGAAGTGAGAGCGTGTATAGAGGGAAATGGCAGAGTATACAGAAAGGTTAGACGTGCTGCTAGTGAGCGTAATTTATAGAATTTGTAGAAGCAAGAAGCAAATAGTTCTGTTGATTTGTTCCTGCAAATGAGACTCGTCCACGATCCAGCAGTGTGAATGCGGTCACGATGATGTCAAATTGTTTTATAGGGAACTCACTGTATACATATATATATATATATATATATATATATATATATATATATATATATATATATATATGTAAGTGTTTACATAATAAAAATATGGAATGTTAGTCCCATATATATAAAAGTCTAAAACTAAAGAGGTCAACCAGATTGCTTGCAGGAATGTGATCAGACTAGAGACGCTAAAGATGACGTATACAATAGTATGTAGGCTAAGTGACATGTCGTCATCTGTGGTCATTCATTTTGTTTTTGAAACAGTCCAGCTCCCTGCCCGTTGACACAACTACCCCGACCTATAATTCAAACGGCCTACGTGATCTGTAGCGTATCTCATTTTGATTGTGTGTTCGTATGAAACTATGTCATTTGTATGTATGTTCATATGTTCGAACTACTGTCTGTTCCTTCATAACTTGTAACAGAGTGGTATAAGGCAGAACAGAGTTAGTGCTCTATCGTCATTAGAAGACCTGTACTCTTTACCTAAGCTTTATCATGTAGAGGAATAGGATTAGCCATCATCATTGGCAGAAGCGATCAAGCTATCGTTATTAGAAGACTTGTACAATCATATCTGATCTTCAGCATGTAAAAACTTCAGAAGAATACATATATTTTTATATTTCGTGTTTTCTACAAGAACCTCCTCACCGAACCATGAGTTTAACCACATCGTCGTAAAGATAATACCGACTTCGTAAGTGATCTACAAAACCCAGACACTCCATTGAAGATGGAAGTGCAATACCAACCGACTTAGCGTATAGATTATCGCTAGTCTAACATTACCTCATAGGGCGCCTTATCATACAAGGCACAAGCCCTAATATATATATATATATATATAATATATACTATATAAATATATATATATATATATATATATATATATATATATATATATATGCACTAAGCGCCTCCTATCTTAGTGCGGTTAGTATAGAACACAAAATCCAGACCAGCTTAAAACAGCTTTGCTGGGAGATGAAGGAGCAATATAGAAAGTGGTTTCACCAAAGTAACAGCTATATGAGGTCGTAAGGCTCTTGGGCAGAAGCTGGAGAGAAATGCACTTTGGAGCTCGAAAAGAAAAACGAATTTGGGTCTTGAGGAATTATAAATTCAGACCTCAAAGAGATGTTGAAGAAACTGTTTTGTGACTGATAATCAATTAGACA
>NC_087208.1:47653248-47668248 GCF_015104395.2 Macrobrachium nipponense | reverse complement strand
AGTACGCAGGGCCGATAAAACTGCTGCTTTCGTCCTTATCCAGACTGAGGAATACCGCCGGAAGATTGAAGAAATCCTGGCGGACTCCACGAAATTCCGCAGAATCACCAAGAACCACGTCGACGACATCAAGCGAGAGGCCACCGGATTATTGAACGGTCAACGCCGCCTCGAACGCCCTGCATTTGCCACCCATAACGGGGGTCCATGACTTAGGCTACAATCTATAGGTAATGTTAAGACCCAATAAACCAAGGGAACCCCCTTCGCCCATAATCAGCTAGATCCCTGCCCCTACGTACCTGTTGGCCAAGAAACTTAATACCATCTTAACCCCGTACGTCCCAGATAGGCACAGCCTGAAGTCGTCGGCCGAGTTCTTGGACGCCCTACGAGCAACGCCCCACGGAGGATGCATCGCTTCGATGGATGTAGAGTCCCTGTTTACCAACGTCCCCGTTGACGAGACCATACAAATGATTTTGGACAGAGTTTACAGGGACCCCGACACTCCATCCTTAAACATCCCAGAGCATGCCCTTCGAGCCCTGCCTGAAATCTGTACTAATGAAGGCCCTTTTGCTGATCACCGCAACTATATGTTCACCCAGATCGACGGCGTGACGATGGATCTCCCCTTGGTGTCCTTTTCGCCAATTTCTAAAAATGGGTACCGTCGAAGAGAGGGTCTTCCAGATTTCCAGGAAACCGAGGATGTACGTGCGCTACATCGATGACACCTTCGTCTGCGCCGACTCCCAGATGAGATAGAGCAGCTGCGACGTGCATTCCACGACCACAGCTGCCTCACGTTCACGATTGAACATTGCCAAGATCGCCGCCTCCCTTCCTTGACGTCCTTGTCGAACAGCGAGATTCTGAATTCAGCACGAGGGTGTCACGAAGCCGACGAACCTGGGAATGTGCATGAACGTGAGAGTGAGTGCCCTGAGAGGTATAAGCGCTCCAACATCAGCGCCTTCGTCAGGAGGGCCCTCTGACACTGCTTCCCCTGGAATGACACACACAGTGAGTTGGAGCGCGCCGCCCAGGTCCTCGTCGACAACAGACACACCAATCGTGCTGTTGATGAGTCAAATAAGGAAAAGTATGGATGCCTGGTACCACAGGAACCCCGCCCCGACGTTGCAGAGCCCATCAAGCTTTTCTACAAGGGGCACACTTCCACCGGAGGTACAAGGAGGACGAACAAGCCCTCAAAAAGATCATCGACGAAAACGTCAGCCCCGCCGACACCCAGACAGAAATATTAAAATAAGTAGAATTATAAAACGAAGAAGACGAGCAGACATTTGTGATGAGAAACAAAACCCTTGCGGCGCCACCCTGCCAGGATCCCTTGAAGACGAGTGTGGTCTACCGTTACACATGCCCCGTCCGAGGATGCCTCGGCAAATAACGTCAGTATGACCTCCATGCGTTTCTCCAAGCGAATCTCCTGCCACGCCAAGAAGGAGCCATATTCAACCACGCCAGGACTGCTCATAACAAACGGATAAAAGAAAATGATATTATCCCTAATATCATAATAATAGATCAGACAACAGATCCCCGACGTCCCTGCGCCTCCTAGAAGCCCTTCATATGGTAAGGAGAAACCAAACTTAAATATAACTCAAGAAACGTTTCTCCTTCCCACCGCCACCCGGAGAGCAGCGAGCGACCCCCCGACGATGCCAGATAATCAGGAGCCCCCACAGGATGATACGATTCCTGCTACTTACGGAATTCCTGACGTTCATCCCCAGGCACACCACTGTGGCGCTCGCACAAGAGAATCCCCGAGACCTTCGAGGTGAGATCCACGGCTTCGCCCAAGACCCCGGCCCGACCAATGAGAATTGCAACTAATAGGTTCCGTGCCGCTATAAATACCGTTCCGCAAACTTTCTTGCTACGATCTCTTCAATCGACTCGTCCGAAGATGACCTACGAGAAGGTCGAAACGTCACGTAATAACCAGCTATACCAGCACCAACACCAGCCCTTAATCCAAAGACGACCCTGGCCAGAACTGAACTACGCTTACGGAATAATACCGGCACTGACGACGACCCTGCTTGACCTGGACCTGATATCCTGTTCTAATAAAAGATTCCTTCAGCATTTACAATTTTTGAAAATTACCCAATATGAATATTGGTCAGTTACTCAGAAACATCGCTGAGCCTGAGAAGCGCGAATTGTAAGGGAAAATAGAAAAAACAATATATAAAATCAACTCGCTTAATTCTGCCATCCGTTTTTAACAGTATTATTATTATTATTATTATTATTATTAATTCCCTAACAAACGAAACCACGAAAACTAAACAAATTCCTTTGTAATGTGTAAGGTCACATACATAAAAATCATCTAATTAGCGTTTTCCTTAGCTAAGATATTCAGATATTGAAGTGAAAAGCGTTATTGTATCTATACAGCCTTTTTAATGTGTCATGAAATTCAGTAATAAATTAATCCAGTTAACCTTTCCTTGATATATTCAAGTAAAAAGTAGTATTGTATCTATATAACCTTTTTGGTATAATTAAGTTAACCTTTTCTTAATATATTTAAGTAAAAAGTAGTATTGTATCTTTATAATCTTTTTGGTATATGTAATTAAGTTAACCTTTTCTTAATCTTGATATATTCAATAAAAAAGTAGTATTGTATCTATATAACCTTTTTGGTATATGTAATTAAGTTAACCTTTTCTTAATATATTCAGTAAAAAGTAGTATTATATTTATATAACCTTTTTGGTATATGAAAATTAGCCAAAAATCATCAGATTAACCTATTCCTAAAGTAATATATTCAGGTGAAATATATTATTGCGTCTATATGACCTTTTCATAGTCTAGTGTATTCATGTGGAAAGCGTAATAGCTATATATTAATATAACATCATTTAGTTATGAAAGATTTGCTAATCTAGTTTATGCAAGTGTAAAGTGCATATTGTAATACTTTAACATTTTTTATTTATGAAGTTTATTCTGTCAAACCAAGTACCTGGGTCCCTTTTGGCTATTAAGTGCTTAATGTTTTAGGAAATAGTTTTTTTTGTGGGGGGGGGGGGGGTGTATTCAGTGCTCAACTTAAACTAAACTATATGAATTAAAGGTTCAATACACCTTTTTTGATAGCTGCATAAAGTAAAATTCCTTAGCATTCCTTTAAAAGGTTTCTGAGCTGCTAATTATTAGCCTGAATCGTTCAGGAACTGTGAAATGCATGTCACACTTATACCCAAGATAATTTTTTGGAGAAATATAATAATCAACCAGGTTATTTACCTCTGCCCTAAATACATACGAAACCATCTGTCAATTCCTTGACGTAAACAGGATATTGCATTAAAATAACCTTTCATTGTTCAATTTTCGTATGAAATCTTAAACTTCTATGAAATGATTTCAGCATCTTTTTTTTTATTGACGTGGAGTCTCTTAATGGACTTTCCATTTGCCGATGTAATGAATAGTTTCTTAATGGAGTTCCATTACAAATGACTGAATGCAGTAAAATTCTTCTATTTCAAGAAGCACTATTTGAAGTGGGTCAGTTTTTGCTGGTTGTGATGTTTCGACATTTTTCGTCAGACGAAGAGTCTGTCTGTGTTCGTAATTTATTCACTATTCACCATTGTTCTGTATTGGGAAAGGGAGCTCATAATATAATCAATCACTATTCACTGTTTTGACATTTCTGGATGAGATGGAGAGTGTATTCATCATAGTCATTCACTATTCACTATTTTGACATTTTCCGTGAGATGGAGAGCGTATTCACAATTTTTCACCATTCACTATATCAATTCATAATTCACTATTCACTTTTTCCACATTTTATTCATAATTCACGATTCACTATTTTTTTGATATTTTCGTGAGAAGGAGAGCGTATTCTATATTTTTCCCTATTCACTATTTTGACATTTTTCCGTGAGATGGAGAGCGTTATTCATAATCATTCACTCTCTTACGATCGTCGAAGTTTTATCCCACTATTACTATTATATTGACGATTTTTCCATGAGATGTAGTAGAACCTATAATAATGATTTTCTCTGAACGGGGGGGGGATGAAAGGGGGGGGGGTGGGGGGGGGGGGGGGGGGGGGGGGGGGGGGGGGGGGGGGGGGGGGGGCGTGTTTGATTCCTAAGACTTCGTTTTATTCACCAGTAATCGGTATTTCATAGCTGAAAGAGTGAATGACAGTTTGTATATATGAATCCTCCTTACCACCGCGCAGCCCTAGATGTAAACAAACACGTTACAGGATTAGGCTCCTCTGAGCAGGTAGTACAATCACCATTAGCCAGCTAATGCTACTAGTAGCCATACCTGGTGTTTATTTAAACTGGGGCTCATGTGGTTATTATAGTAGGTTCTTCTTTCTCTCTCTCTCTCTCTCTCTCAAGAGATGTTCGGCTTAGGTTAACAGTGTCTCTCTCTCTTTCCAAGAAAAAGCGGATTTAATTAAATAAATACTCTCTCTCTCTCTCTCTCTCTCTCTCTCTCTCTCTCTCCAAGAAAAAACTGGTTTAATTAAATAAGTATCTCTCTCTCTCTCTCTCTCTCTCTCTCTCTCTCTCTCTCTCCACAAGAAAAAGCTGTTTAGTTATAAATAAATATTCTCTCTCTCTCTCTCTCTCTCTCTCTCTCTCTCTCTCTCTCTCTCTCTCTCTCTCTCTCTCTCTCTGTATATTAATCTCTTTAAATAAAAAAAAAAAAAATCTGTTTCCATGTACGTCAGAAATCTACAACAATACATAACTTACAAACTACACACACTTACTTGTCTCTTACAGTCTCTTGCTTATCTCTGGTCCCATTGGTGAAGATGTTGTTGTAGACGAAAACTCTGGAAGCCGTAAATATCTCTTAGACTGGGAAAAGTTTCCTTGGGACGAAATACTTTTGAATAAAACGAACGACAAACTCGAGTGGCGTTTGTAGCTACGAGTTCTGGGAATATCTCCCAGAAGATTTACGCTGTTTTAAAGATGCGTTTTAGGGTCTTGCGTTTCCGTTCACTGGAGGATGGATAGAGTAGGACACACACACACACACACACGCACAGAACGAGAGAGAGAGAGAGAGAGAGAGAGAGAGAGAATCCATGTACCGAGTGTGGACATAAAATCTCTTCTGTTAATTTAGCTTAATATTTATCTATTCCTCCCCTAGTCTTAATGAACGTCTACATTAGAGAGAGAGAGAGTGAGAGAGAGAGAACCAATCGCTCCCTGGTGGAATAGGAACTTTCCCCCCAGCCAGAGTCATCCATCATCCCTCAGTCTGTTTTGTGGAATCCAAACGAATTTTTTTTGGGGGGCAGCGCCCCCGAAGAGGAAGAAGAAGAAGAGGCGTTTAATAAAGTTGGTAGTAGTGGGCGACGACAACGACTTAATGGCGTGACAGACGTCTTTATACCTAATGCAGCAGCAGGAGTCTGCTGTTTTGCCCCACCCCCCCCCCCCCCCCCCCGCCCCCCCCCCCCCCCCCCCCCCCCCCCCCCCCCCCCCCCCCCCCCCCCCCCCCACCCCCCCACCCCCCCCCCCCCCCCCCACCCCAACCCCACCCCCCAACAGCTGCTGTGCTGAAGAGCCAAAGAGCCTTGTGGCTCTCCGTGGCTCGTCTCTTTTTTAGGGGAGGGGCGAATGTAAGACGGTGATTATGTGCAAGTTTAGATGACTTCCAAGGTTATTTTTTTTTTATATCTTTTATTATTGTTATTATTATTATTTTGTCTTTTGATACCGCTTTCTCAAAACGTGTAGTAGGAAAGTTTACGCTCAGATATTTAGTATAGTGTGGATTTTTTCCACTTAATTTTTTTTTTAAAGCGTATATTTTTGGTTTTATGTTTAGAAGATCGTGTAGGGAATTCTGATCATATGTTTAAGTTCTCGTAAATGTGAATTTTTTTTGTATCACTTTATAAGAGAACAAATGATATACGTCAGTCTACTCGAGTGTTTAATTTATTTAAATGATTTTGTTAATCTTTTTAAGTTCTGCGTTTTATCAGAGAACAGATTGTTTCATAATCTGTCTACTCGAAGTGCCTTGTTAAAGATCTGGATTAATTTCTTATTTTGAGAATAAAAAACACTTTTTATAATGTTTGTTCAACTGTTTTAAATTGTTATTAATTAAGAATTTTACTTACCTTTACTTATGTATTTTCACGAATAATTTACTTGTAGTCCATCAATAGCTTTAATAATCACCAAACATCACTTTAATCCCCAAAGAAGATATATAATTTAATCCTGATATTAGTTTCTGAGAGTCTTCCAAATCCAGTTAACTTCTCTAGGTTTTTGGGAATTTGGAAATATCTTTTTATTTATTTATATTTTTTTAAAGGATTTGATCTTCCGCCTCAACGAGCGACCGAGATTGGATTTTTTGGGGAGCTAAAAAAAATAACTTATCTCTTAGAAGAGGGCGAAATCGTATCACGGGGTGGGGGGCGGAATTATTATTATTTTTTTTTTTACTGATTTCAGATACAAGGTTAGCGAAGAGGCTAATTAATTAATGAATAAACTTATCTCTTGGAAGAGGCGAAATCGTATCACGGTATTTTTCCCTTTCTTTTTTTTACTGATTTCAGATACAAGATTAGACAAAGAGGCTAACTAACTAATATAGGTTTTAGCAAAAGACGAGGTTTGTGTAAATGTGTAAATGGTGTTATTGTTATCTGAAAGTAAAGCAGTTAAGCAACTTTAATTTACAGGAGACTAAAGCAGGTTATACAAATAATGTCTATTACAACAGTTTGAAACTGCTTCCTAGCAAAGAAAGATAAAGGAAAGGAGAACGCATTTTCGAGAAGTTCGGCAGTAATAAGGAGGTTTTCGCGCCCGTGTTGGAGGGGCGCCTTTTTTCGCGGCTGTTCTGGAATCGTCGGGCGTGTTGTGGAGCGCAAAAACGCTCCAATGTGACTTGTGAAACGCCGCGTTTTCTGATGCATTACCTCGTCTAGATTCATCTAATAAATTCTAGAAATCCCTGGAGTCTGTGACGCTCGCCGTAAGCTCCGCCCCCAGAGTGCCGTAAAAATGCGACGAACGAACTTTGAAGAGCAGTGATCGTAGAAGAGAAGGAAGAGATCGTAAAAGAGAGAGATCACCAGTTAGTCACAGAGAGATATCCTCAGTAAGAGCCACAGATCAGATTATCAGTGAGAGATCAGCAGCAGTGATCGTCAGAGAGAGACTAGAGACGAAGGAACCGACGAAGTATCAATCATCAGAAGAGTTGTTCGAGAGTTGGTTGGATATTGGTCTAGTCGTCTTCAGGAGTGGACGAATTATCTCGTGTTATCTCGACGTCGAACAGACTTCAGAGAAGAAAAGGTCCTGCTAGGGGTTTTGGGTAGTTCCTGCCTTTCAAGTAGACTAGTTTTCTGCAATACGGAGTCAAGAGGACGACTGCAATTGCCGCTCTACATTTATGAAGCCAGCGCGTCGAATTGCCAAATGTCTAGCAAGTATTTGAATTGCCTCACTGTTCCCCAGTTCATGCAGTGAAATAGGAGATACCATTCTGCATTTACCTTTGTTAGTAAGCTTGTAAATAAACCTTTGTTGTGTTAGTGTTTCTTTCTATATTCGTATCCCCAGTTTCAACTGTTGGTGTTGAAATATTTTTTTTTATTATTTCATATCGAACCTGAAGCGGACCTCTCTCAGAGAGCCGTAACATTGTGTCGAACCTTTGCCAGGATATTTCGACACCGTAACATTGTCTCTGAGATTTCAGATCCGTAACAGCATTCGAGTTGACAGATTACGAAATGATCATTCCTCTGAGTAAAAAAAAATAGAAAATCCGAGGAAAATCATCAGTATGGGACTAAGCATTCGAGTTGACAGAATAAAAAAAACTGCTAAGCAGATACGCTTACAGGTAGCTAAACATTTGCGTAGAAATCTGCCAAACGTTCTTAGGGACAGCATCTAAGCTCTACTAAGCATAAACCAAAAATAAGACCTTCGATAAAAATAACGAAAAGTTTGAAAAATACATTGACAAAATACTAAACATCTAAGCAACAAAAAATAAAATAAACCTTGGAAGTCATCTAAACTTGCACATAATCATCCTCTAACATTCTCCTCTAAAAAGAGATGAGCCACGGAGAGCCACAAGGCTCTTTGGCTCTTCAGCACAGCAGCTTGTTGGGGGGGCGGGGGTGGGGGGGAGGGTGGGGGCAGAACAGCGACTCCTGCTGCTGCATTAGGTAATGACATCCTGTCACGCCATTAAGTCGTTCGTCCGTCGCCCACTACTACAACTTATTAAACGCCTCTTCTTCTTCTTCTTCTTGGGGGGCGCTGCCCCCCCCCCCCCAAAAAAAAAAAAAAATTCGCGGCCCCACAAAACAGGCTGAGGGATGATGGATGACTCTGGCTGGGGGCAAGTGAATTCCTATTCCACCAGGGAGCGATTAGCTCTCTCTCTCTCTCTCTCTCTCTCTCTCTCTCTCTCTCTCTCTCCTTTTATTACCCACTCATATTTCCATTAATAAAACAGATATTTGATTCTTAACCTCCCATGAGAAAATGGAATATCTCTCTCTCTCTCTCTCTCTCTCTCTCTCTCTCTCTCTCTCTCTCTCTCTTATCTGTTTATAATTTTTTTCCTTGCATCCTGATAGTTTCATTCAAGGTTAGGTTTTGTTAACAGATTTGTATAAGGCGTTGGTTTAATGTTTTATCATATTAATCTGGAATATATTAAGCCAATATGTTTCAGCCCCAGTGAGAGGTTCATTTTGTACATGTTTTATTCCTACATTTCAGGGACATTATTTAACAGAAACTTCACCAAAAGAAGAAGATACGGAGCTTTTAAAAAGCTGGGTAGGATGGTCTGAGTTCAGACAGTCGACCTGACATTACCTTGTTTTTAAGTTTAATAAACAAAATGGGAGGCTTGTGTTCACATATTTACGTGTCAGCTGCAACGCTGTGGTGGGAAAAGTGCTGTGTTATTTCGAAACCATTTCATAAGAACTTTGAAGAAGAATCTGGTCTGAGTTAAAAATTTATCAGTTGGAGTTCCACGTATATACAATTTTCAGCTGGTTCTTCCTTTTACTGAATTTCTGAGGTATTGTGGTCCTGTAGAAATATCTTTCATCATAATCTTTTGGTTAAATTAAATTATGATAGTACATCTTAAACAAAAGATTTACATTCTACACGTCTGCAAACTGACAGTTGTACATCTTAACAAATGTCATTTTGCAGATGTGGAGAATGACAACGTCATACATTAACTTTAACAATATTATTATTATTATTATTATTATTATTATTATTATTATTATTATTATTATTTACGTTGACATTTCAATGAGCAAAGAAAGAAGAGCGAATAGAGCAAAGAGAGAGTAAGAGGAGAGGAGGACTAAGAGAGAGAGAGAGAGAGAGAGAGAGAGAGAGAGAGAGAGAGAGAGGGCCTTCCATCCATCGCGGGGAATTAATCCTCTTTTGGACTTGAACTTTCACGTCTCTTGGTTAAATGCGTTCCCTGGTCCTCCATCCCTTTTATTTATTAACAGAATTACTTGGAGGGCGATTGTAGAGTCTTTCTCTCTCTCTCTCTCTCTCCAACCAACTGCCTGGACACGTATAATCCTTGCTAGTCAGATCATGGGGGCAAGCCCACATGTGTACGTGTGTAATGTACCTACGGTTCCTTCCTCACAAAGGCTTTGAACGTCGAGCAGATTCTTAAAAGAACGTCTGGTAAGACTTAGAATCACGTCTAGAGAGACTTAACACCGACGAAGGAGGTACTGGGGTGCAAATGGACGGCTCCGAGTAAAATTGTACTTAGGGGCAGAAACCGCCTTTTAAGCTCTGGAAATCTTTCATTCGGCCACAGTGCTATGCTTACACGGGCTCTCTCTCTCTCTCTCTCTCTCTCTGAAGGAAAAAAATAGATAAAAGACACTCAGTCCTTTAGGAAGTATAGTATTACTTAACACCTTGGTGACCTATATTACTACAAATGATCCTTTCTCATGCCATGACCTTGTTTGTGTATGCCCTACAGAGGGAAAGTTTTAAAATAATTACACATAATTATTGGTCAAGAAACAGAAGGTAGAAAAAGCCGAAAGGGTGGGGAAAAAACTAACAAATGTCTCCTAATTATTTATTTTTGCTTACTCGTGAATAACCCTAAAAAAACTACTTTGTTTGTTTGTAGTGCCCTGGCTCCCATTAGGTAGATCTTCTCTGAGAGAGAGAGAGAGAGAGAGAGAGAGAGAGAGACGAGAGAGAGAGAGAGAGAGAGAGAGAGAGATTGTCCAGTGAAGTCTGTAAGTTCCTCCAATGACAACCTAAATTAGACGTATACACTACCTGCCATTATGCAGATCCTCCCTGAGAGAGAGAGAGAGAGAGAGAGAAGAGAGAGAGAGAGAGAGAGAGAGAGAGAGCTCCCAAAAGGAGATTATCCCCTAAGTGTATTCGGAGTCCTCGCAATGGCTCCAGCCAAGGACGTCCTGGAATGACGTAAACACGATCGACAGCGCTTCCAGCTGTTCGTCTGTTTGGGCTTCAGGCTTCGGAAGACGTTTTGCTTAAATTGATTGTGTGAATGGTTCGATCTGGCGTTGCGGCGTTCCTTGCCATAGACAGTGATAGGGAGACTGTGGTTCTGTAGACAATCTTTGGAGGATTATAATCCTAGAAACTAAGAGACTATAGTTCTATAGACAATACTTAGAAGGACTGCAATTCTATAGGTAATGTTAGGAACGCTATACTCCTGTTAACAAGAGACTAGAGTTCTATAGTTAGTACAAGGAGGACGTATGTAAGGATGAGTAAATCATTGTAAAGAAAGAGAGAGAGAGAGAGAGAGAGAGAGAGAGGCAGGTATATAGTATATATGATATATATGTGCGTGTGTGTTTGTGTGTTAAAGAAGCCTTAAATCCACTGAGAGAGAGAAAGACAGACAGACTGAGAGAGAGAGAGAGAGAGAGAGATGAGAGAGAGAGAGAGAGAGAGAGAGAGAGAGGAAGGGAAACCTTGCTCTCGGAAACCCTATTAAAAACATTGTTGTAAATCTCTGAGGCTTGTTTTATATAGTTCGAAGTTGTTTTATTCAAATCTTTTCCCCCAACAAAGAAACCCACAATCGTGGTCAAGAGAAAGTTTATGTTGGTGGAGGAGAAACTTTGGCACACACAGAGAGAGAGAGAGAGAGAGAGAGAGAGAGAGAGAGAAAGAGAGAGGAGAGAGAGGGTGAAAGAGAGAGAGAGAGAGATCTTTATCCAATGAAATCTATAAGTTCCTGCAATGACCTCTACCTAAATTAGAAGTGTGCGCTACCTCCCATTATGCAGATCTCCCTGAGTTAACTTAGAGAGAGAGAGAGAGAGAGAGAGAGAGAGAGAGGTTGGGGATGTGCTTATATATTAATTTTTTGATTTATATATTTAAATATTTAATTTATTTATTTTTATATGTATATAGGGATAAATATATATATATATATATATATATATATATATATATATATATATATATATATATATATATATATATATATATATATATATTTATCTTTGCCGTAAAAACAGGTAGAAGGGAAGTCTAATTTAAACCCAAATTTATATCTAAGCGAATTTATGCCACCCAATATCTGAAAACACCAACAGAAAAATATTAAGATGTCAGGTATTGAATAGAAACCATGAAGTATGTCTAAAAGAGATATACCCCTAATTACTTCTACAAATTAAAACTGAAACTTACTAAACAGTACAGAAAGTGCAAGAAGAAACATAGGTAGAAAAGTCAGGAATCATAAAGGAAAAAGTTATTCACATCAAACGAGTATGACATAAATCAAAACCTTCCATTTGATAAATTTTAAAGCTTCAGATCTAGTTCTCGCATTTTTCACCAGAGGTCAGCACTCATCAGTAACATGAAACTTGCCAACTTCTACTTCTGTCAGACCCAATTTGAAGGAAGACCGTAGTACAATGTTCCCCAACTCAGGGACATCACTGATAATAGAAACGAAATATTTCTCGAGTCTTGGACTCGACTAGACAAACTGCGGAGACGAACCGAATTGGGAATATTGGAAGATAGGTAAATGGGGTCTAGAGAGATAGAGAAACGAAGGAAAACTGGCTATTTGTGGCGTCGGTATTTCTCAGAAAGTAGAAGGACGTTCTTGATGGGGTAATTGAGGTTCAGTTCGTACAAAATTGAGAGAAGTAGAAAAGTCTTTTAATGGTCATTATAGAAATAGTTCTAAACTAGAATAGACAAGTCCTTGTTAATTTCATTTACTGGAAAGATAAAATGCAGAACCCAAACAGTTATTATATCACAGTTCCCAGTAAACTAATTTAAACAAAAAGGGAAAAACTAAAAAGAAATCTCTTAATATATTTCACCATTTTGCATATGGTCAAGTTTACTCTTGATTCAAAAATCCTTTACAAAACTATTGTCAACAGCAGCGTAATCAATAGATATTGAAAATTTACCTTTTAGAAGAAATTATGAATGCAATGGTGTTGTTTTAAAATAGCCAGCCACTGAAGAACATGTTGTTAGGAAATAGCTCTGGATAAGTATAATAAGATATACGAAAAAAGCTTTTTAAGTTGTACAAACCAAACCAATGACTACACGAGCCTCTCCTTAAGCTCATGATTTTCAAGGTTTTCATTTATGCCCACCTGCAGCAGCTACCTGCTATTCTCTCGCAGTCCTCTCTCCACTTGCCTTTTGAAGCCTCTTTCTGTATCTCTCCCCCCCTTCCCTCCCCCCTTCTATCTGGATGAGAATCCTTCCTAAGCTTCTGGTCTTTGTTCAATACTGGGCTTCTATTGCAATTGAGTATAAAAAAGCCTGGGCTCTCTCTTGTTTTGGTTTCTTTTGCCAGATACTGGATGTGTATGTATATATATACACATATATCTTTCGAAAGTATAGTTATGTAAACCAACAACACAACAGTCAAATAATTTCTAAATACCTTCCTCGCTGTATATACCGAAAGTCAAGATTATAAAGAGAAACTCGAACTATTACGAAACCATAACCTTTCCCCGCTACCAAGGAAAGCTGTTAAAGCAGGATTTGGTCAGAGAAGGTTAAGGACAGGACAGATGATATGGAAGGGGAGGTTTTGATGGCGGGAAGAAAAATTGTGGGCTTAGTTGTGGGGGGATTGTTTTCCTCCCGGACGGAGCGTTATCATGAAACAGTTATGTGGGAATTTGAACGTAAAGGAAAAAGCTTTATGTGGCGTATGCGGAGTTAGATAAGCCTTATGAAAGGAAAAGAGAAAGTGGCAATAGGAGGGGTGTTTAGGATGTATGGGGAAGAGATGATGTTAATGTAAAGATTATATGAAGGACGTGAATTGTTAGAGTTTGTAGGTCGGAGAGTGTATGGTTGGGGTAAAAAAAATGTATCGGAGAATCAATAAGGAAGAATTGTAGTTGGTGTAGAGAAATATATGGTTATAGAGAGGAAGCTAGATGAAGGTGATAAAAAATTTATGTGAAATACGTGAGGTATATGTTAGGGGTTTGTAGATGGGCGAGTGACGGTTTGGTTTGGGGTAAAAAATGCAATCATAGAATCATAGACAAGTATTTAGTCGGCCTAGAGGATGTATGTTATAGAGAGGGAGAAGATGAATTAATTAAAAAGATATATGAAGGACATGACTGTTAGTTTGTAGGTTGGAGAGGTCTTTGGTTTGCGGTTGAAAAATGCATCAGAGAAATCAATAAACAAGTATTGTAGGGTCGATAAAGAGAATGTATGGTATAGAGAGGGAGGAGATGAAGGTGATAAAATTTATGTGAAATACGGGAAGTATATGTTAGAGTTGTAAGTGGGGAGTGACTGGTTTGGGATACAAAATGCATCAGAGAATCAATAATGAGGCAATTTTAGTGTGTTATCAGGCTGTATGTCACAGAAGGTGAAAATACGAGTTTAGTCAAAAGAATTTGATGATAGATGCAGAATATCTGTTTGTAGGTTTTTGGGGAAAGTGCTTGGTTTTGTGGTAAAAATATATTCAGAAAAGAAGAGGATGTTATGTTTCTGTGGTTGTTTAATATCTGTGTGGATAACATGATGTGAGAAGTGAAAATTAGGACTGTGTATATACATGCAAAGTTGTGAGATAAGATGGGTTATGAATGGAATGTTTTCAGACGATACTGAGCAGATGTATGATAGCAAAAGAAAACTGAGATTACTGAAAGTTTGGAACAAGACAAGGATAAAACTTATAAATGCGTAACAGGAAGATGAAGCTGTGAATGTTAGTATATACCAAAAGAAACAATGATTGTAGGAAATTTCATAGACCCTAAGTATTTGGGAGTAAATATTTTATATGATGATGAAGATATACTTGAGAAGCACAGAGTAGGGGAACAAAAAAAGGAAGCAGGATGTGTGCCAAAGATTAGGGAAGTACTTGGAGCATCTAAGGAGACAAGGCTGGAGTCCATTAAACAACGTTGAACAAACTCTCTTCTATGGCAGTGAAGTTTGCCTGCTGAATGTTAGTGAAAGAAGGTGAAAGCTGTAGAGATGAACTGGCATGTATTACTTGTACCATACAAACTGAAAGGATGTGAAAGTTGGAGATATGTAGGAGTGATGAAAAGTATAAAGATTATTGGCAGGTGCACTTTTATACTATAATGGAGTACTGGGAGGTATCGGTGACATAAAATCTATAAAAAAGGTTGAAAAAGATGACAAACAGGAGGTAGTGGAAAGCTGAAGCATATCCCCCAGGAAGTGAGAGCGTGTATAGAGGGAAATGGCAGAGTATACAGAAGGTTAGACGGTTGTTGCTAGTGAGCGTAATTAATTTATAGAATTGTAGAAGCAGGAAGCAAATAATTAAAATTTCTGTGATTTTTGTCCGCAAAATGAGATTCGTCCCAAG
>NC_087208.1:47645748-47650748 GCF_015104395.2 Macrobrachium nipponense | reverse complement strand
ATTATTAATTATTATCACAAAAAGTACAACAATCCCCAACAAAAACGAAGCCACGAAAACTAAACAAAACCACAAAAAATTCCAAGACGATTTTCCCAAAAAACTTCCTTTCCACCTCCACCTCCACCCACCCCTTAAAAGGAAAAGGAGACAAATGAGGGGACCTAACCCCCACCCCCCCCCCCCTCATGCTTAGTCTAACACGAGCCGTGAAGCGAATTATTTCACCCTGATAAAAACACTCCTTCGCGCGCCTTTCCCCCGGATAATCCTACCACCTTTAAAGGGAGGGAGGGAGTGACGCCCTGGGTTGGGGTACAATGGGGGGGAGGGGTGTGATGGGCAAAGTAAGAGGATTTTGAAAATATCGTAGTTCGAGTAAATGGATGAGAGGAGGAGATGAGAAGAAGAAGAAGAAGAAGGAAGAAAGAAAGAAAGAAAGATGGCGTAAGAAGAACAAGAAGAAGAAGAAAGAAAGAAAGAAAGATGGCTTAAGAAGAAGAAGAGGAAAGAAGAAAGAAAGAAAGATTGGGCATAAGAAGAAGAAGAAGAAAGAAAGAAAGTTAGCATAAGAAGAAGGTGAAGTAGGAAGAAGAAGAAGAATAAAGACGCAAACAAAAAAAATTGGCGTTCCGTAGCAAGGGGACAATTCGAATAACAATAATTATTCTCATTTAGAATCTGCTGCATAAGTAACGTTAAGAGAGAGAGGGGGGAGGGGGAGAGATAGAATTTTGCCTTCAAATGGACTAATGCATTACTTTACACCCTACCGATAAACCTCGTGTTTTGAACTAATTCCTTTCAAGCAAGCAACCAAAACGGACAAATGCCAGACGACAATGTATTCATTGATACTCGAAAGGGTGGGGTCATAGCTCCCCTAGGGGCCCAGAGTTTTATATTTTGGGTTTCTGCAAATCGTTTAAACCCAACTCCTGACTACTACCCACTAAAGTCGAATGCCGTTTCAGGTGATGTTTTAGGTCGACACAAAGCCACAAAGCAGGGCTTTTACTGAACTTGGGATGTCCTATATATATATATATATATATATTAATATATATATATATATATATATATATATATATATATACATGGCAGGCCAAAGTTGAGTAACTATAAGATATATATATATATAATATATATATTTATATATATATATATATAATATATATATATATATATATATATATACATGGCAGGCCAAAGTTTGAGTAAAACTATATATATATATATATATATATATATATATATATAATAGATTATATATATATATAATATATATATATATATATACAGCTACCATACAACCCAAAATAGACTAAAAGGTAAAATTCATTTTGTAGAAATTACTCGGTAACGCTTGTCTCTCCCCAACAAAAAAGTATCAGAAGTGAGAGAAAAAAAAATTATCGCTCACCTTCCCGATACCTTTATAAAAATGGGACATAGATTTGCCCCACACATCAGTCCCACCCCACCTTCAACCCCCACCCCCCCTAAAAAAAGAAGGGGGGGGGGGAAGAAATCGGAAAAACGTGAGACCTCTAAATGAAGCCAATAGTTCGAAAGTCTACCGAGGAGTAAGGCGAGAGAGAAAAAGTCCTCAATTGTTACTCTCTAATTCATGTGAAATTTCATTACCGCCGTCGTTATCTCTTCCGAGGCGCCTCTATGTACGCCTACGGTTCTCTCATCCAGTCGCAGTCATTTTTTTATCGTCGAAACTATAAAAATACGAACATAATCTTCTATGATGATAAAATCCAAACGGATCGGATGGTAGGGAGACATGACACATCCACCCTCCTCTGCAAACCTGTTTGCCCGACCCAGTTTTTTTATCCAAAATGAAATATAAAATTAATAAAATTAATTGTAGAGAGAAAAAGATGAAGCAGAAACCATGATTTGATTATCTCTATACTAGTAAAAATATGAGAGAGGGAGAGAGAGAGAGAGAGAGAGAGAGAGAGAGAGAGAGAGAGAGAGATAAGCACGACAACCATTCCACGATTATTATGCCTTTCACGAACATCGCATAAAAAAAAATAATAACAATCACTGATCATGACACCTATAATTTCCTGTTTTTTTTTTTTTTTTTATCAAGGATTAAATCTATGCGTAACGCAACGCCAGTGGTAACTAATTACTAGTAACGAGCTATGTAGCCAGTCACTTGTAACCAATTATTGGTACCTGTCACTTGTAGCCAATCACTGGTAACCAGTCATTGTGCTTTTAACCAATTACTAGTAACTAGTCATTGTACTGCTAACCTGTCACTACTGGTACCCAATTACTGGTACCCAGTCACTTGTAACCAATTTCTGGTAACCAGTCATTGTACTGGTAACCAATCACTGTACTGGTAATCAACTACTGGTACCCAGTCAATTGTAGCCGGTTACTGGTAGCCAGTAACTGGTAACCAATCATTTTACTGGTAACCAATTACTAGTAACCAGTCACTGTGTTGGTAACTAATTTCTGGTAAGCCATCATTGTACTGGTAACCGATTATTGGTAACCAGTCATTTTACTGGTAACCTGTCACTACTGGTACCCAATTACTGGTACCCAGTCACTTGTAGCCAGTTACCGGTAACCAATTATTGGTACCCAGTCACTTATAGCCAGTTACTGGTAACTAATTACTGGTACCCAGTCACTTGTAGCCAGTTACTGGTAACCAATTATTGTTACCCAGTCACTTGTAGCCAGTTACTGGTAACCAATTATTGTTACCCAGTCACTTGTAGCCAGTTACTGGTAACCAATTATTGGCACCCAGTCACTTGTAGCCAATTACTGGTACCCAGTTACTTGTTGCCAGTGACTGGTATCCAATTACTGGTACCCAGTCTCTTGTAGCCAGTGACTGATATCCAATTACTGGTACCCAGTCACTTGTAGCCAGTTACTGGTACCCAATTACTGGTACCCAGTCACTTGTAGCCAGTGACTGATATCCAATTACTGGTACCCAGTCACTTGTAGCCAGTTACTGGTACCCAATTACTGGTACCCAGTCACTTGTAGCCAGTTACTGGTATCCAATTACTGGTACCCAGTCTCTTGTAGCCAGTTACTGGTATCCAATTACTGGTACCCAGTCTCTTGTAGCCAGTGACTGGTATCCAATTACTGGTACCCAGTCTCTTGTAGCCAGTTACTGGTAACTAATTACTGGTACCCAGTCACTTGTAGCCAGTTACTGGTAACCAATTTCTGGTACCCAGTCACTTGTAGCCAGTTACTGGTAACTAATTACTGGTACCCAGTCACTTGTAGCCAGTGACTGGTATCCAATTACTGTTACCCAGTCACTTGTAGCCAGTTACTGGTAACTAATTACTGGTACCCAGTCACTTGTAGCCAGTGACTGATATCCAATTACTGTTACCCAGTCACTTGTAGCCAGTTACTGGTAACTAATTACTGGTACCCAGTCACTTGTAGCCAGTTACTGGTAACTAATTACTGGTACCCAGTCACTTGTAGCCAGTGATGATATCCAACCTTACTGTTACCCACGTCACTGTAGCCAGTTATGGTAACTAATTACTGGTAACCCAGTCACTTGTGAGCCAGTGACTGGTATACCAATTTACTGTTACCCAGTCACTTGTAGCCGATGGTACTAGTAACAATTATTGGTACCCAGTCACCCCTATTAGCCATTTACCGCCAACCAGTAACTGTAACCAGTTTCTGGTCTAGTTCAATTCCAGCATTACCATCGACTCGAGAACAGACTCGACAAAGGCCGGATTCCCGTTGCAAATCCGGGCGATTAAGTAATCATCACTCCTCGTAAATCCCGCGGGATGATTTCGACAGGAATCTTCCCGGGATTAATCAGCTCCTTTACACGCCAGGGGGAATGACTGGGGGGCACGCACCTGTCAGATTTAAGGGACGAGGTAAAGAAGTTGGACAAACATGAACGCCAGAAAATAAAGGAGGGGAAGTACAAGGATCTGAAGATGGAACTGTGATAGAAAAAAAAAAACTTCATTTGTTCTGAGAAGTAAGAGAGGTTGAACAGCAAAACTGAAGAAAGGATAAAGCTAAAAAGTGGTAGCTGCTATGGGCCAAAGGTACGTGGCAAATACCCTTTTAGTGACGCCTACAGTGCACCATTTTAGGTGCACTGAATATAATATTCTTTTATTACGTCAAAGAATGTACCAATACGTGAGTATTAACCATTAACATTGGCATTTGCTTTTAAGTTCTGGTTCCAGTGCCCACTGAAGATACTGGAATCCCGGAGAGGAAATCGACAAGGAATTTTTCCAAGCCTATGACTGGAATGGTACCCTGGTCCAGGGAAGATGTAAACATGAATAGGTTATGCACTTTGTGTCTCTGATGAGAAGCGTACATGATGACTTGTCATTGTGACTGTTTATATTTTTATATATATATATATATATATATATATATATACTATATATATATATATATATATTATATATTTTATATAATATATATATATATAATATATATATATATATATATATATATATATATATATATATATATATATATATATATATATATATATATATATATATATATACTATACTAACCTTAGTGCAGGTTAGTATAGAACACAAAATCCAGACCAGCTTAAAACAGCTTTGCTGGGAGATGAAGGAGCAATATAGAAATGTGGTTTCACCAAAAGTAACAGCTATACGAGGTCGTAAGGCTCTTGGCAGAAGCTGGAGAGAAATGCACTTTGAGAGCTCGAAAAGAAAACGATTTGGGTCTGAGGAATTATAAATCAGACTTCAAAGAGATGTTGGAAGAAAAACTGTTTGACTGATGATCAATTAGACATGAATAATATTTGTTGGAGGAGTGAGAATGAGTGAACTTGTGAAAAAGAAAAAAATAGAGGGACGGGATATTATTTTTTTCTCATTACTAATATTTTTAAAACTGAGTATTCACGAGATTTAAAACTGGAAAATGTTCCCTTG
>NC_087208.1:47632711-47645248 GCF_015104395.2 Macrobrachium nipponense | reverse complement strand
AGGGGAATGACTAGGGGACACGCGGGGGGGGGCCTTGGTTTCCCCAGATTTAAAAAAAGGGGACGAGGGTCAAAGAAAAAAGGGGGGGGGGGAAAAGGAAAAGGGTTTGGGTCGAAATTGTAAATAAAGAACGCCAGAAATTCTAAAGGGGAAAGATACAAAGGTGATCTGGAAAGATGGAACTGTGATAGAAAAAAAAAAAAAACATTTGTTCTGAGAAGTAAGAGAGGTTGAACAGCAAAACTGAAGAAAGGATAAGGCTAAAAAGTGGTAGCTGCTATGGGCCGAAGGTACGTGGCAAATACCCTTTTAGTGACGCCTACAGTGCACCATTTTAGGTGCACTGATGGCATTAAAACCCCCATAAGCAAAGAACTCAGATGCCTCTGAAGAGATAAATATAATATTCTGCTGTTATGTCAAAGAATGTATCAATGCGTGAGTCTTAACCATTAACTTTGGCATTTGCTTTTAAGTTTTGGTTCCAGTGTCCACTGAAGTTACTGGAATCCCGGAGAGGAAATCAACAAGGAATTTTTCCAGGCTTATGTCTGGAATGGAACCCGGGTCCAGGGAAGATGTAAACATGAATAGGTTATGCACTTTGTGTCTCTGATGACAGGCGTACATGAAGACTTGTAATTGTGACTGTTTATATATATATATATATATAATATATATATATATATATATAATATATATATGTATATAATATATATATATATTCTGCTCTCTCTCTCTCTCCGACTCTCTCTCTCTCTCTCTCTCGCTCTCTCTCTCTCTCTCTCTCTCTCTCTTTCTCTCTCTCTCTCTCTCTCTCTCACAATTATCCACTCTTTCAAGATTCTTGGTCCTTCCGATTGTGACGCCAGTTCTAGTAGCTATAAGTCAGTCAATCAATCACGAACATATTCTATTCTCTGCCTCCAAAAAAACAGTCATTTGTCCATTTGATAAACTCCACGAGTTATCAATAAAAAAAATCGAGAACGTTTATTTTCGATGACCGCCACGCAATTTAAATGCTGGGTATTCCAATTTGAAACAGAATAAAAAAGAAAAGCGAAAGCTGCTTTAGGGGCATTAAATTACATAGCTACCATATTTATCACAGATTTTTTTATTTTTTTATTTTTTTTATTTTATTTTTTTTTTGAGAAAATAATAGTTGGGAATAAATGGTTTTGCACAGAATGTGTTATTTTTTTTAAATAAAAATATGCTTGGGGCTAAATGGTTTTGTACAGATTTTTTTAAAAGAAATAAAAATTGGTGGGGAATAAATGGTTTTGCAGTTTTTATATATTTTTTAGAAATAAAATTGGCTTGGAATAAATAGTTTTGCACAGTTTTTTTTTTAGAAATAAAACTTTGTTGGTATTGAATGGTTTTGCACAGAATGTTTTATTTTAATAATAGATATGATTGAGAATCAGTGGTTTTGCAGTTTTATTGATGAAAATAATGGCTTTGCACATTTCCATTTTTTTTGTTTTTTTTTAAGGAAATAAAAAGGTTGGTTGGGAATAAATGTTTTCGATTTTGGCCATTTCAATTTTAGATGATGATGGATAAGTTGACTTGATAGGATTGGGATGAACTGGAAATGCAATTTTGAATTTACTTAATTGGTTTATAGATCAAGAGAATGATTCAATGTGAATTTTTTTAACAGGGTTTCTTATACAAAGAGTGACTGATGTTGGTCTCAAGAGGAGTGGCTCTTCTGCCATTAAATTGTTTAACCGACCGCCGTGGACGATAACTCCTCACAATATCATACGTAATATATATATATATATATATATATATAGTATATATATATATATATATATAGATATATATATATATATACTAGCTGGTTACCCGGGTCCCAGCTAGATTGGTCCGTGTAACCCAGAGCATAGTTTATGAAAAGAAAATAGATAAATCTAGCCACAATTGAATACGACCTGAATTTATGGAATGCAAACCTGACAAAACAAACATCCTTGAAAATGAATATCAAAATGGAGCATCATAAACATATATGGAAAGGAAAAATTTTTGGTGTTGTCAGAGAGATTCCAATTCACCGGAGAGCCTTTTGGCAGACTATGTTCTTTTTTTTTCCCTCTGGCGACAAAATGAAGAGGCGTTCCGGAGAGCCCACTCTTGAGCAGGCCACATAAAGCTGCCTGGGAGAAAAGCAAGGTTGCTCCAAGTTGATGCTAGCCACTCTGAGAGACTGTCCCTGGGCTTTTATTTGATAGTCATGGGTTTCTGGGGCAAAAGCCAAACCTTGACTGGGAACTGAAGGCGCTTGAAACTGAAAGGAAGATCATTAGGGATGATGGGAATTCGCGGGATGAAAACATTCTCTCCAGTTCCACACTCAGTCAGGATCATTGCTTCGATCAAGTTTAAATGCAGGGTTTTGATGATGAGTCGCGTTCCGTTGCAGAGTTTTGGACTGTCCAGGTTTCGAAGAAGAATGATTGGGGCTCCGACTTTGAGGTGCAGGACATGAGGAGGATATCCTGGAGGGTTCAAAGAATTCAGAAATTCTGTTGGGTAGTTTACTGGTTCGCTTGGGTCCATGATTGTGTCGATCAAGTCGTGGGACTTCCCGTTGCCTGGCAGCATTCTCTGTACCTGAAGATTGAGCTTGGTGACTGACTCATTCTTGGGGGCCAGGATTGCCCTCTCACGAATCCATTCTGGTTTGTCGTAGTTTTGCAGGATGCTTGGAAACACCGCGTCCATCCGGTCATCAGCAGATTTGACCAGGGTGCAGAAATTGCTCGGAAATTGGATTAGCCCTTTCTCGGGATCAACCGGTGCTTTGCCATTCCCCAGGTTAGCAACTGGTTGGAAAAAAGTCCAGCTGAGGAGTCACCAGACAACTGAATGACAACTGACCAATTCTCTTTCTCTCTCACTCCAACCATTTCTGTTTCTTACCCTCTTTCTTCCCCTATCATGCCCTCTACTCTCCCTCTCTCACTCTCTCTCTGTCAAACCCTGCCCAACCCCGACCACTTTTGGTGCCATTGATGTCTTACCCCTCCAGTATTTGATAGTAAGTCATATTTACTATGTACACCGAAAATCGAAAGTCATATTATTTACTATGTATACTAAAAAATTAGGTATGATAAATTTGTAACGTTATTAAGTCTACGGGCTGAACCAGCCCCGTTTCGGGGAAGGCGCCCCGCCTCCTCCAGCGCCTTTGGTGCCCTTTGTTTCTGGAAACCCTATTGAAAACCGGGCTCCCGAACGTAGGCCATGACCTTCCTGGGATGGAAACCCATCTCCGTTCGGAATCTCAGTCCCGTCAGACCGATAGCCCGGGCACCCATACCAATCATACATACATACATACACACATGGCCAAATATATATATATATATATATATATATATATATATATATATATATATATATATATATATATATACATACATATATATATATATATATATATATATATATATATATATATATATACACACACTTTTTTTTTTTTTTTTTGTGGCGAATTATCACCCACGTTGGTCGGATAAACCATTCAATGGCGAAAAGCTTCCTCCTATTGTGGCCGAAATCAGTCAATTGTTCCACAAGTAAACCTATTGAAAAAAAGTCGCCCTATATCATTCTCCCGATATATATATAGCAATTAAGAATATCGAAAAATCTATTTCCAGTTCATCCCAATCTTTTCTGTCAACTTTATCCATCATCCTCCATCATCCTACAAAATCAGGGATAACCAAAATCAAAACCATTTATTTCCAACCATATATATTTTTTTTCTCTCTCAAAAAACAAAAACATTCAGTGATAGAGATAACGGGTATGCTATTCGATGCCTCGAACCCTTTTATTTTTATCTTTCAAATCGGAATATCCAGTATTAAAATTGCACGGTTACAATCAAAAATAAACATTTCGGATTTTCTTTTGATTGATAAACTGTTGGTTTTTCTAGATGGGAAAATCTCGAATAATAGAATAGTTATTTTTTTTTTTGAAGGCGAGAGTATAGTGTTCGTGACTGATTGATTGATTTATATCCACTAAATCTGGCGTCACAGCAACAAGGTGTGTTCGTGTCACAAGCGGAAGGACTAAGCATTTCAAAAGAATGGATGATATTTAGAGAAGAATAATGGTTAAAAAGGAGGAATTTGAATTTCTCTGTTGTCTTTTATGCTATAAATGTGTCCTGAATCAGTGTTATCTCTTTCTCTCTCTCTCTATCTCAATGTGACCTCAGAGCACCTTGATGAAGAGAGAGAGAGAGAGAGAGAGAGAGAGAGAGAGAGAGAGAGAGAGAGAGAGAGAGAGGAAAAACCTCTCTCAATGTGACCTCAGACCACCATTCTTGCCCTTGTTTATGACGTCCAGAGAGAAATATATATATTTTCCAAAGGGCGCCTCGGTGCTCCTTCTACGGGGCTAATACACGGTTCTAAGGACCTCTGGACCATCTACTCCTTGTGTATGTGTGGGTATATATTTGCCAGTTAATAGTCTGTGGAGGAATTGTGTGTTTTATTTGTGCTTCGGGGATGATGTAGTCAGCATAGGCTACGCCCCCTGCACAGGCTTACATTTTGTGTATATTTGAAAGACCTTGTATGCACACAGGAGAGAGAGAGAGAGAGAGAGAGAGAGAGAGAGAGAGAGAGAGAATAAGCTGTTCTTATTTGTATGGAGTATTTTAGCTCGTTGCTAATAATGGTGACTTAATTTTTCTCAATGAATTACCTGTGCATATTGCAAATTATTTGGCAGACCTGTTATGTATGTGTGTGTTGTGTGTGACAGAGAGAGAGAGAGAGAGAGAGAGAGAGAGAGAGAGAGAGAGAGAGAGAGAATAAGTTTTTCTTATTTGTATGGAGTGTTTCAGCTCGTTGCTAATGATGGTGACTTTATTTTCCTCTATAAATTACCTGTGGATATTCCAAATTCAGTTTACGTGGTATTAGAAAAAATCAATTTACTAATGAGGGCCTCGAAGTATAAAAACGACTGATATACCTCACTTTAATTAATCAAAAGAGACATCTTTCTAAAATGTTGAATCTGTTCCTGCGGTCATTCCCTAATGAGTAATGGACGTATCACTTAAAAAATAAAATCTCCACTAATCATTTGATCTCCACAACACAAGTATTTTAATGATGAATTACAGTTTTATCTGTTTATCTGTTAATTTATTAATTTATTTCATTTTTTTCATTTTTAGTAAATGATATCTTTCTGTTTTTCCCATTGCTTTCTGTTACTTTTTCTCATGAACACCATAATATACATTGGAAGCTGGAATTCCAAGTGAGTGGACCCTTTGGTGGGCTTCTTCCATAAGAATAGGGTTCATCTTCTGATTAATAATAATAATAATTTTTTTATTAATTATTATTATTATTATTATTTTATTATTATTATGATATTATTATTATTTATTATTATTATTTTTTTTTTTTTTTTTTTTTTTTTTTTTGCTCTATCACAGTCCTCCCAATTCGACTGGTGGTATTTATAGTGTGGGGTTCTGGGTTGCATCCTGCCTCCTTAGGAGTCCATCACTCTTCTTACTATGTGTGCCGTTTCTAGGATCACACTCTTCTGCATGAGTCCTGGAGAAGCTACTTCAGCCTCTAGTTTTTCTAGATTCCTTTTCAGGGATCTTGGGATCGTGCCTAGTGCTCCTATGATTATGGGTACGATTTCTACTGGCATTTCCCATATCTTCTTATTTCTATTTTCAGATCTTGATACTTATCCATTTTTTTCCCTCTCTTTCTCTTCAACTCTGGTGTCCCATGGTATTGCGACATCAATGAGTGATACTTTCGTCTGGTCTGTTTGCACGTATCACCCTATCCGTTCTGATACCATAGTCCCAGAGGATCTTTGCCTGATCGTTTTCTATCACTCCCTCAGGTTGGTGCTCGTACCACTTATTACTGCAAGGTAGCTGATGTTTCTTGCACAGGCTCCAGTGGAGGGCTTTTGCCACTGAATCATGCCTCTTTTTGTACTGGTTCTGTGCAAGTGCCGGGCATTCACTTGCTATGTGGTTTATGGTTTCATTTTTCGTATTGCACTTCCTACATATGGGAGAGATGTTATTTCCGTCTATCATACTTTGAACATATCTGGTTCTTAGGCCTGATCTTGTGCCGCTGTTATCATTCCTTCAGTTTCCTTCTTTAGCTCTCCCCTCTGTAGCCATTGCCAATTGTCATCGCTGGCTAGTTCTTTAGTCTGTCTCATGTATTGTCCGTGCATTGGTTTGTTGTGCCAGTCCTCTGTTCTTTCTGTCTTTCTCCTGTCTGTCTGTCTATTTCTGGGTCTTCGTCTACTTTTATTAGTCCTTCTTCCCATGCACTCTTTAGCCACTCGTCTTCACTGGTTTTTAGATATTGCCCCAGTGCTCTGTTTTCGATGTTAACGCAGTCCTCTATACTTAGTAGTCCTCTCCCTCCTTCCTTTCGTGTTATGTATAGTCTGTCCGTATTTGCTCTTGGGTGTAGTGCTTTGTGTATTGTCATATGTTTCCTTGTTTTTCTGATCTATGCTGCGGAGTTCTGCCTTCGTCCATTCGACTATTTCTGCGCTGTATCTGATTACTGGCACTGCCCATGTGTTTATGGCTTTTTTATTCATATTTTTCCGGGCGTTGAGTTTTGACTTGAGTATCGCCTTGAGTCTCTGCATATATTCTTTCCTGATCGTGTCCTTCATCTCTTGGTGCTTTATATCTCCTCCTTCCATTATTCCCAGGTATTTGTATCATGTCTCATCTCTCTATGTGTTTGATGTTGCTCCCATCTGGTAGCTTTATCCTTCAGTTCTCGTTACTTTGCCTTTTTGTATGTTGACTAACGCGCATTTTTCTATTCCAAACTCCATCCTGATGTCCCAGATACAATCCTTACAGTCTGGATTAGGGTATCTATTTCCTTGATGCTCTTACCATACAGCTTGATGTCGTCCATGAACATCAGATGGTTGATTCTGTTGCCTCTTTTCTTGAGTTGGTATCCGGCATCCATCTTCTGTAGTACTTTTGTCATCGGAATCATGGCTACTACGAAGAGTAGTGGGGACAGTGAGTCGCCCTGGAAGATCCCTCTCCTGATATTAACTCTGCTAGTCTTATTCCAGAGCTTGTAAGTATTGTATTCCAGTGCGCATTGTATTTTTGAGGAAGCTGATGGTATTTTCCTCTGCCCATATATTTTCAGGCATTCTATTAGCCATGTGTGTGGTATCATGTCGAAGGCTTTCTTATAGTCTATCCATGCCATGCTTAGGTTGGTTTTCCTTCTCCTACTGTTCTTCATTACCATTTTGTCTATCAGGAGCTGGTCTTTTGTGCCCCTACACATCCTTCTGCAGCCTTTCTGTTGGTGGGGATGGTGTTTGTCTCCTCTAGGTAGTTGTATAGCCTTTCACTGATGATACCTGTTAGTAACTTCCACATTATTGGTAGGCAGGTGATAGGCTTGTAGTTACTGGCTATATTTCCCTTACTCTTGTCTTTTTGTACTAAGGATGTTCTTCCTGTGGTCATACCATTTGGGTGCTTGGTGATTTGAGATACAATCCTGGAGTTGTTCTGCTATTCGTGGGTGTAGGGCCTTGAAGTTTTTGAGCCAGTATCCATGGACTTCATCGGGACCTGGGGCTTTCCAGTTTGGCATTTTCTTTATTATTATTATTATTATTATTATTATTTTATTATATTATTATTATTATTATTATTATTATTATTATTATTATATTAATAATCTTTGGAAGCTTGAATTTCAATGGGTTTATTTGTGAATGATAATAATAATAATCTTACTATAATGGGCGTAATCTCTGTCTGTCTGTCTGTCATTCAATCACGGCCAAACGGCTGGGCCGATGGGCATGAAATTTGGCATGGTCATAGAGGGGACCCCTAAAATGGTTTATAATGGGGTTTCATCCTACCTGCACCCCACCTCTCCGAAGGGGGTGGAGGTGAGAAAGGATTCCCTTAAATGGTGCTGGTTGTGCCCGTGAAACGAGGCTGGTTGTGCCCGTAAACTTAGTTACTTTACAAAATTTTATACAATATCTGTATACAAGTGTTAGCCAGTAATGACAATAATAATAATGAAGACAATTTAAAATCCCAAAATCAATAAGAACAACACAAGAGTCATACTCACTACCATTCCAGAATTATCAGATCCTGTTTCACCAGATTTGAAACTAACTTCTTATCACCACGGTGATCAATAGGACCCGCCGAAGAAAAAAGAAGAAAAAAAAAGAAGAATCCAATCCTACTAAACAACTTTTACGACCCTCTCCTCATATTTGGTACCGAGCCAACTAACGGCTCCTCATCACTTCTTCTTCTTCTTCTTCTTCCTCCTTCTTCTTCTTCTTCTTCTTCTTCCTCTCTCCAATTTCGCCAGGAATTAAAGTATTATTAGGCTGAATTACGTGGTAACCGTGAGCGTATCGTTGCAATGATAATACCCACATTCTCTCTCTCTCTCTCTCTCTCTCTCTCTCTCTCTCTCTCTCTCTCTCTCTCTCTGCCTTACATAACTCACGGCAGTGCGAAGGTACTATATAATTCAGACTTTCTCAGTTATATTTTTAAAGGCAGACATATGAGGTTGTAGTGGGCGGGTATACTATAGACGGTTCATGGTTTCGTAAAATATTTATTGTACAGACTCCATATATCACTTAGATTGATGGAGGGAGCTGTTATGTATATCTGTGATTACGTTTATGCTATAGCAGCTATGTCAGTATGGTTTGTTACGAGGTATTGCAAATTTCACAGTGTATATAGTCTTCTACGTTTTTTGTTTGTTTGTATGGTATTTTTACGTTGCACGGAACCAGTGGTTCTTCAGCAACGGGACCAACGGCTTGACGTGACTTCCGAACCACGTCGAGAGAGTGGCCTTCTATCACCAGAAATACACATCTATCACACCTCAATGGAACGCTCAAGAATCGAACTCGCGGCCACCGAGGTGGCAGGCCAAGACCATACCGATCACGCACTTTTTAATGGTCTAAGGATTAAATTGGGTTAAAATCGTTCCCTCACTAAGACTTTGTTGCCAGGTGTTGAAAGTGTCATTATTTATATTATGATTTGCTGTGTCTTCAATTTTATACATTGACTGATCAAGAATCAGTGTGGATTAAAAGCAACTCTTTCTCACTATGGTTTGGTTTTATGATCAGTTACTGCTGCAGTGTGGGTACTGCGGTGGGAGGTTGAATTTCAAATTAATGTGGGCCCCTTTAGTGGGCTTGTTCCATGTGAATAGGTTTCATGTAATGAAATAATAATAAATAGATAATAATAATGTTGTAAAATGTCTCAATTTATATTCTTTTTGTTTCCTGGATTCTGCAATGATTGATCCAGAATTTATCTGGGTTGAAAGCAACGAATTTTACTTTTTTTTTACAGATATTCTATTTGTACAATCATGTCGATCTTGGCTAAATTAAAAACACTCATGTAATTCAGGAAAAAATTACAAGAGAAAATCTATAGTCAATTCCCTATTAAACTTTAAATTATAAGTCTATACAGCTCGTCACATAACATTTTCTTAAATGTAATTTAAGTTACCAGAACACTTCTATGCAAAACCGCTTTTGACCATGGCTGGGAAACGAAGGCTAATTTGTATAAATTCTAAATACTTTTTTATTTTTATTTTTTATTTTGGTGAAGGTGGACAAGATTGCACTAACACATAAGCCAAGTTCATTGCTTTTAACCCGGATAATTCTCGATCAGTCATTGCAGAATTCAGGACACGAAGGAAAAAACAAACTAAGAGACATTTTCAACAACTTGCAACAAAACCATACCGAGAGAGAGAGAGAGAGAGAGAGAGAGAGAGAGAGAGAGAGAGAGAGAGCTGGGTTAGTAATAATATATATAATCGCAAAATACTACGTACGTAACAGCTCCATCAATCCTGTGTCAATTAGGGAGTCTATACAGTAAACCTTTGACGAAACTATGATTCTTTCCCACCCACAACAATCGAGTTCGTCGCGCCTTGATAATTGTAACGATCGAGACCTTCTGAATTATATACCTTCGCCTTGCCGTGAGTTATATATAAGGCCTCGCGGAGAGAGAGAGAGAGAGAGAGAGAGAGAGAGAGAGAGAAGAATGTGGGTATTATCATTGCAGCGAGATACGCTCACAGTTACGACGTAATTCAGCCTAATAATACTTTAGTTCCTGAAGAAGAAGAAGAGAAGAAGAAGAAGTGATGAGGGTCCGGTAGTTGGCTCGGTACCAAAAATGAGAAGAGGTTCGTAAAAGTTGTTTAGTAGGATTGGATTCTACTTCTTTTCTTCTTTTTTTTCTTTCTCGGCGGGTCCTATTGATCACCTTGGTGATCAAACAGGATCTGATAATTCTGGATTGGTGGTGAGTATGACTCTTGTGATGTTCTTATTGATTTTGGAACTAAATCTCTGCATTATTATTATTATTATTATTATTATTTTATTATATTATTATTATTATTATTATTTCTCTCAATGGAATGATCTCATTACTCACTCAGCTGCCCCCAAAGCCTCTGGCGAGATGTGTTTGTGTTTTGGTTATTGTTTGTGATTCCAGCTTCCCTGGCAAAGGTTGCCTGGGCTAGGTTGTGGTTGTTGCCCAGTTTTATTGAGGTTGTTTGTTTGCTATATATATTTTTTTATACTTTTCTGTATTGATGAAGTTTCATACATTTGTTTGAATAAAAACAAGATACAATACTAATTTTTTAAAGATAAAATACTCATTTTCTTAAAGATAAAATACTCATTCTATTGTCATAAATCCACTCATATAATGATAAAGTGTCATTCATTTGTTTGTCTAAGAATGAGAGTAAAATATTGTTTCTTTGTTTTGTCTAAGAATGAGAGTAAAATATTGTTTCTTTGTTGGTCATAAATCATGTGATGATGAAGTTTCATACATTTGTTTATTCTAAGATTAAGAAAAGATTATTTTAGTGTTCTGCGAAAGGTGCCTATTTGTCTTTCTGGCCGTGCTTTTTCTGTCCGCCCTCGGATCTGGAAACTTACTGAGGCTAGAGGGCTGCAAATTGCTATGTTGATCATCCACCTTCCAATCGTCAAACGTACCAAATTGCAGCCCTTTAGAATCAGTAGTTTTGATTTTATTGAAGGTTAAAGTTAGCTATGATCGTGCGTCTGGCACTATTGAGGCTAAAGGGCTGCAAATTGGCATGTTGTTGATCCACACTCCAATAGCCAAACCTACCAAATTACAGCCTTCTAGCCTTAGTAGTTTTTATTTCATTCAAGGTTAAAGTTAGCTATGATCCTGCGTCTGGCACCGATGTAGATGCCAACAACACAGGCCACCACCGAGGCTTTGGGTGAAGATTTTCCGGGCCGCGGCCGAGAGTTTCATATAGCATTATACGCTGTACATTTAACTAATTTTTTACTTATCATTATTTTACTAGGATTCCGGTGATAAATATATATCCGTTTATTTATATATATTGAAAAATTAATTATTTCCGTCTTTGTTGTACAAATTAATTATTCAGTTGAATAATTAAGAAATGAAGTAAATTATTAATAAATTTTTTATTAAATTAACTAATGAATTGAATTATTCATAATTTAAGTGATTAGATCAATAATGAACTAATATATTTCTGAATTAATATTTTTATTGAGTTATTCAAGTATTTATAGATTTCATTATTTATTTACTTATTCAGTTACATATCTATGTATTTGTCTTTATAAATCAATGTTTTATTTATTTTATATTAATTTCTCTAATTATCTATGTTTTTTTGTAATTTCCCTTCGTTATAACTTAATTAACTTATTATTTATTATCTTATTCCTTTTCCTTTCGAGAAAAATTGGTTCCAAGAGCCTCAGTTCTTTAGAGTTGTCTATTTATAAATTTATTAATTTATTCATTATTTGTTTTTATTTTTGCTTTTTCATTTGTCTATTAATTATTTAAATTATTTATTTATTCCATTCATTCATAATATATTTAATAATTTATATATTATTTCCATCGTATAATTAATTAACTTTTTTATTTTTGTATTTAATTTTTTTTTCTTTTTTGAGAAAAAATGAGTTCCTAGACACTCAGTCCTTTAGGAAGTATAGTATTACTTAAGCCTTTGGTGACCCTGTATTACTACAAATGACCCTTTCTCATGCCATGACCTTGTTTGTGTAATGCCCCTACAGAGGGAAAGTTTGAAAATAATTACACGTAATTATTGGTCAAGAAAGAGAAGGTAGAAAAAAACCTATAAGAAAAAACTAACAAATGTCCCTTAATTATTTATTTTTGCTTACTCGTTCCTTGCCATAGACAGTGATAGGGAGACTGTGGTTCTGTAGACAATATTTGGAGGATTAGATTCCTAGAGACTATAGCTCTATAGACAATACTTAGAAGGACTGCAGTTCTATAGGTAATGTTAGGAACGCTATACT
>NC_087208.1:47622711-47625211 GCF_015104395.2 Macrobrachium nipponense | reverse complement strand
GACAGAGACAGAGAGAGAGAGAGAGAGATTTTGTATACCTTGAAAACCTTTTACACAGAAAAACCCACGAGAGAGAGAGAGAGAGAGAGAGAGAGAGAGAGAGAGAGAGAGAGAGAGAGAGAGAAAACAGATTTGTGTATACCTTGTAAACATTTTACACAGAAAAACCCACGAGAGAGAGAGAGAGAGAGAGAGAGAGAGAGAGAGAGAGAGAGAGAGAGAGAGAGAGAGAGAGATAAGGAAAACAGACAGCCTCTATGAACTTTTGAGTTGCCCGACGCCATAAATCTCAGTTCCTGTCAAACAGGTATCAACCGGAGGCAAAGGAATTGCAGAAATGGATGAAAAGAAGAAAAAAAAAACCTGACTTTACTTAAACTTGAGTGAATTGGCTGGCCAGATCTGCCCATCAAAATGCCTGTTTTTTTCTCTCTCTTTTTTTTCAAATATATTTTTGTGGGTTTTCCTGTTTTTTTAAGGGTTTTTCTGAGGGTCGAAACTAATTCTGCATTTACATAAGAAGCGTGTGTGGATTTATGTATAGTGTGTATGAACAGGTATGAATACATGCATATATAGTATATATATATATATATATATCTATATATACTATACTATATATATATATATATATATATATATATATATATATATATATATCTATATATATATATATATATTATTTATTGTTAGTTGACCTACATATTTTCAATACTTATAACTCTCCTTTTATTATTATTATTATTATTATTATTATTATTATTATTATTATTATTATTATTATTATTATTATTATCACAAACCCTCCAACAAAGTACAACAATTCCTCAACAAACGAAGCCACGAAAACTAAACAAACCACAAAAAAGGCCAAGACGATTTTCAAAACTTTCCTTCCACCTTTCCACCTCCACCTTCCACCCCTTAAAAGGAGAGACCAAATGAGGGGACCTTAACCGCCCCCCCCCCCCCCTAATGCTTAGTCTAACACGATCCGTGAAGCGAATTTATTTCACCCCTGATAAACACTCCGTTCGCTCGCTCCTTTCCCCGGATAATCCTACCTTACTTTTAAAGGAGGAGTGTGGGGGGGGGGGGGGGGGGGGGCGCCGTGGGGGATCAAGGGTGGGAGGGGTATGGTGGCAAGTAAAGATGTTTTGAAACTACGTCGTTAGTTCGAGTAAATGGATGAGAGGAGGAGATGAAGAAGAAGAAGAAAGAAAGAAAGAAAGATGGCGTAAGCAGAAGAAGAAGGAGAAGAAAGAAAGAAAGAAAGATGGCGTAAGCAGAAGAAGAAGAAGAAGAAAGAAAGCAAGATCGTGTATGCAGAAGAAGAAGAAAGAAAGAAACAAAGAAAGATGGCTTAAGATGAAGAAGAAGAAAGAAAGAAAGATGGCATAAGAAGAAGAAGAAGAAAGAAAGAAAGATGGCAAAGGAAGAAGATGAAGTAGGAACAAGAAGAAGAAGAAGAAGAAAGAACGAAAAAAAAGATGTCGTTCCCGTAGCAAGGACAATTCGCCTAACCTAATATTCTCATTTAGAATCTCCTGCATAAGTAACGTTAAGAGAGAGAGAGGGGAGAGGGAGAGATAGAAATTTGCCTTTCAAACCTTTCAAATGGACTAATGCATTACTTTACACCCCTACCGATAACCTCGTGTTTTGAACTTATTCGTTTCACGCAAGCAAAACGGACAGTTGCCAGACGACAATGTATTTCTATTGATACTCGAAAGGAGTCATAGCTCCCTAGGGGCCCAGAGTTTTAAATTTTGGGTTTTCCAGCGAATCATTTTAACCCCCTTGACTACTACCCACTAAAGTCGAATGCCTTTCAGGTGCGAGATTTTAGGTCGACGAAGCCGCAAGGGTCTTTTACTGAACTTTGGGATGTCCTGTATATATATATATATATATATATATATATATATATATATATATATATATATATATATATATATATCTATATATATATATATATATAGCTCCTTGACGATGTCTGAGCAAAGACGAAAGCGCTTGGATTTCTTACTTTCGTTTTCCATGGTATTCGGTTATATATGTATATATATATATATATATATATATATATATATATATATATATATATATATATATTTATATTTATATTTATGCACATGGCAGGCCAAAGTTGAGTAACTATATATATATATATATATATATATATATATATATATATATATATATATATATATATTATATATATATATATATATTGTTACAATACAACCCAAAATAGACTAAAAGGTAAATTCACTTTTGTAGAAATTACTCGGTAACTCTGTCATCTCCAACAAAAAGTATCACAAGTGAGAGAAAAAAAAAGTATATCTCAGCTTCCGATACCTTTTATAAAAAAATAGGACATAGATTTGGCCCACACATCAGTCCCACCCCACCTTCAACCCCCCCCCCCCCCCCCCAACCCCCCCCCCCCAATAAAAAAACAAGGGGGGGTGGAAAGAAATTGGAAAACGTG
>NC_087208.1:47618479-47622211 GCF_015104395.2 Macrobrachium nipponense | reverse complement strand
CACGTTTTCCAATTTCTTTCCCCCCTTTTTTATATGGGGGGGTGGGTGGGTTTGAAGGAATGTGGGGTGGGACTGATGTGTGGGCCAAATCTATGTTCCTATTTTATAAAGGTATTGGATGCTGAGATAATTTTTTTCTCTCTCTCACTTCTGATAATTTTGTTTGGAGATGACAGGGTTACCGAGTAATTTCTACAGAAGTGATTTACTTTTAGTCTATTTTGGGTTGTATGGTAACAATATATATATATATATATATATAAAAATATATATATAATATATAATATAAACCCAAAATATAAAAACTCTAGGCCCCTAGGAGCAATGACCCCTTTCGAGTATCAATGGAAATACACTGTCGTCTGGCAATTGTCCGTTTTGCTTGCGTGAAAGGAATAAGTTCAAAACACGAGGTTATCGGTAGGGGTGTAAAGTAATGCATTAGTCCATTTGAAAGGCAAATTTCTATCTCTCCCTCTCCCCCCCCTCTCTCTTCTCTTAACGTTACTTATGCAGCAGATTCTAAATGAGAATATTAGGTTAGGCAAATTGTCCTTGCTATGAGAATGCCATCTTTTTTTTTCGTTCTTTCTTCTTCTTCTTGTTCTTACTTCATCTTCTTCTTGTGCTATCTTTCTTTCTTTCTTCTCTTCTTCTTCTTCTTCTTATGCCATCTTCTTTCTTTTCTTCTTCTCTTGTTAAGCCATCTTTCTTTCTTTCTTCTTCTTTCTTCTTCTTCTTACGCCCATTTCTTTCTTTCTTTCTTATTCTTTTTCTTGATTTTCTTTTCGCTTATGCTATCTTTCTTTCTTTCTTTCTTCTACTTCCCCTTCTTCTTCGTTCTTAGCCCTCTTTCTTTTCTTTCTCTCCTCCTTCTTCTTCTCATCCTCCTCTCATCATTTACTCGAACTACGACGTAGTTTCAAACTCTTTACTTGCCACCACACCCCTCCCCCCCCTGGTCCCCCCACCCAGGCGCCCCCCCCCCCCCCCCCCCTCCCTCCTTTAAAAGGTAAGGTAGGATTATCCGGGGAAAGGAGCTAGCGAAGAAGTGTTTATCAGGGGTGAAATAAATAAATTCGCTTCACGGATCGTGTTAGACTAAGCATGAGGGGGGGGGGGTTAAGGGCCCCTCATTTGTCTCTCCTTTTAAGTGTGAGGGCGGAGGTGGAGGTGGAAGGAAGTTTTGAAAATCTTCTGCATTTTTTGTGGTTTGTTTAGTTTTCGTGGCTTCGTTTGTTGGAAAATTAAATAATAAAAATAATAATAATAATAATAATAATAATAATAATAATAAGAATAATAATAATAATAATAATAATAAAAAAAAAAAATAATAAAGGGAGAGTTACAATTATAGATGATGTTCGTCCAACTAACAACATATCAATTATATATATATATATATATATATATATATATATATATATATATATATACATATATATATATATATATATTTCAGAGGGTTACCGAAAACTCAGTAGATCAGTTAAGGAGTTTATTATGAGATACGTTTCGTGTCATCCTGACACATCATCAGTCTGTCAATGTAAAATCAATTCACATTATAAAAAAATATAATTAAAGTTTACATGCTATTTTAAAGGCAACATAAAATACTAAAGTTTTATTCTAAAAATTATTGTTAAAAGCTAAAAATACTAAAATTATTTACAAGGTGACATTAAAATTGTAGAAATTTAGGATTAAAAAGGAATATTAACCTTAATAAAGCGAAGGACAACGTAAGTACCAGGACACCCCGGGCAAGTAAATTTGTAAATAATATTGGATCGCATAAACGGTTGCAAATTCTCTTTATGACTAAGAAGTGAGCCTATTTTGAGAGATTAACAGGTATTAAATTAACTTTGAGGCTTCCAAACTCTCTTTCAATAATTTTCTTGATACGGTCTCCTAATTTATATTTGAAAAAATATGGAATAGTGACGTATATGGGTAATTTTGGTACATCAAAGGAAGGGGTAATTTTCCGTGAAGTTTAAGTTAAGTAATTTGTTTACCATTTTATAAAATACCTCCGTAGGGTACGAGTTAGTTAAAAAAAATAATCTTGTAAAAATTCAATTTCAGTGTGGAAAGATTTCCAATCAGAAAACATACCTATGTGCTCTAAGACCAAAGTGTAGATGGCATTTAATTTAAAATTGATGAAGCACGAACTATAAAAATTATTCCCCATTCCGTGAAGGTATGTTTTCCTTTAGACAGAAGTATTAAACTTATTATTATCTCTGGTTATCTTGATAGCTAAGAAAGGTAAGCAGTTATCTTTTCCAGTTTCTATGGTAAAGTTTGTTACTGTGCTGAGTATTCACGAAATCCAAAAAGGCATCACCCTGCCATAGCATGTCTAAGTAAAATAAAAGTATCATCTACATATCTCTTGTAAAAAGTTGGTTTAAAAGAACTTGGGCATTCGGCTAAAAAAATTTTGTCCTCTAAGAAATCCATAAAGAGGGCTGTCCTATCCGACCAAGTGTTTCTTTCTATCATAGCCCAAATATAAATTAGGAGACCGCATCAAGAAAATTATTGAAAGAGAGTTTTGGAAGCCTCAAAGTTAATTTAATACCTGTTAATCCTCTCAAAATAGGCTCACTTCTTAGTCATAAAGAGAATTTGCAGCCGTTTATGCGATCCAATATTATTCACAAATTTACTTGCCCGGCGTGTCCCAGTACTTACGTTGGATCGACGAAACGCTTGTTGCAAGTTCGATATTCTAGTCATTTGGGAGTAAGCTATAGAACTGGCCAGAGGATAAACCAATCCTGAACTTTCTAATATAAGAAATCATGCAGCTCTCTGTAAAATTGAAATTAGCAAAAAAATTTTTTTCGATAATTGACAATACCAAGCATAGCCAATATATAACGACACTTGAGTCTTTACATATCAAGCACCTCGTTCCTTCCCTCAATTCTAGTCAATCGTCCACTTAGCTTTTCTTGGCGCAGTCGAGATCTGGGCAAATGACGGTCCCTACAGCCATTCCTTTCTTGTCCTTCGCTTTATTAAGGTTAATTATTCCTTTTTAATCCTAAAATTCTACAATTTTAATGTCACCATTGTAAATAATTTTAGTATATTTAGTCTTTTATCTATATATATATATATATATATATATATATATATATATATATATATATACATGCAAGTATGTATTCATACCTGTTCATACACACTGATACAGAAAATACACACACGATGCATATACTAAAGAATTAGTTTCGTTTCAAACCATGACCTTCGACCCTCAGGAAAAAAACATAAAAAAAGTTCATATAATAAAAAAAAATATCGACCTTTAAAAAAAAACAGAAAACTCACAAAAACGTTTTTGAAATAAAGAGAGCGAGAAAAAACCAGGCATTTTGATGGGCAAGACTGGCCAGCCAATTCACTCAAGTTTAAGGAAAGTCAGGTTTTTTTTTTCTTTTTTTCTTCATCCATTTCTGCAATTCCTTTGCCTCAGGTTGATACCTGTTTGACAGGAACTGAGATTTATGGCGTCGGGCGACTCAAAAATTCATAGAGGCTGTCTGTTTTCTATCTCTCTCTCTCTCTCTCCTCTCTCTCTATCTCTCTCTCTCTCTCTCTCTCTCTCTCTCTCTCGTGGATTTTTTCTGTGTAAAGGTTTAAAAGGTATATAACAGTCTGTTTTCCTAAGCTCTCTCTCTCTCTCTCTCTCTCCTCCTCTCTCTC
>NC_087208.1:47600979-47610979 GCF_015104395.2 Macrobrachium nipponense | reverse complement strand
CCACGAGTAATCAAAAAAAAAATTAAATAACATTAAAGGACATTTGTTCAGTTTTTTCTATTAGGTTTTTGCGACCTTACGGGTGTTTTCTTGAACCCAATAATTTACGTGTAATTATTTTTAAAACTTTATTCCTCTGTAGGGGCCAGTACAACAAACATGGCATCATGAGAAACATGGGTCATTTGTAAGTAATATAGGGTTCACCAAGGAGTTAAGTAAGTACTATCACTTCCTAAAGGACTGGGTGTCCTAGGAACCCACATTTTTTTCTCAAAAAACAAGGGGAAAAAATTAAATACACAAAATTAAAAAAGTTAATTAATTTTTCGACAGGAAATAATTAACATATATTAAAAAAATATTTAAATGAATGAATGGTAAAAAATAAATGAAGTTAAATAAGTTAATAGATCAAATGAAAAAGCAAAAATAAAAACAATGTAATGGAATGAATTAATACAAATGTATAAAATAGACAGCTCTAAAGAAACTGAGGGTCTTGGAAACAATTTTTCTCGAAAAGGAAAAGGAAAAAGGAATAAGATAATAAAATAATAAGTTAATTAAGTAATAACGAAGGGAAAATTACAAAAAAAATGATTAGATAATTAGATAAAATAATATAAAAAACTACAACATTGATTTATGAAGACAAAATATATATATTGTAACTGAACTCAAGTTAAACATAAATTAATGAAATCAATAAATACTTTGAATAACTCAATAAAACATAGTTAAGTTCAGACAGTATATTAAGATTCATTGTTGCTCTAATCCACTTAAATTATGAATTCATTCAATTCATTAATTAATTCAAATAAAAAAATTATTAATAATTTACTTCATTTTCTTAATTATTCACCTGAATAATTTAATTTTGTACAACAAACCCGGGGAAATAATTAATTTTTCAATATATATAAATAAACCGGATATATATTTATCACCAGGAATCCTAGTTAAAATCAATAATAACTTAAAAAAATAGTTAAATTGTACAGCGAAAAGCCTCGGATGGTGGCATCTATCAGCGGGTGCCCAGACGCAGGGGATCATAGTTAACTTTTAAACCTTAAATCAAATTAAAAGCTACTGAGGATTCATATGGCTGCAATTTGGTAATGTTTTGATGATTGGAGGGTACCATGAAATCCCACATACCAATTTGCAGCCCCTCTTAGCCTCAGTAGGTTTTCCAGTTCCGAGGGCGGGGCAAAACAAATCAGCCACCTCAATAGGCCACCTTTCGCAGAACACTAAAATAGTTTTTTTCTTAATCTTAGAATAAAACAATGTATGAAACTTCATTATCAATATTTGATTTTGACCGACAAGGCAAGGACAATATTTTACTCTTATTCCTAGACAAACAAATGGAATGACAACTTCAATCAATAGAGAAAAAGTATAAAAAAAAAGTATAGAAAACAAATCAATCCCAAAATAAAATCTGGGCACAAAAAACCAAAACCTAGCCCAGGCAAACCTTTGCCAGGGAAGGCTTGGAATCACAAACAAAATAAAACCCAAAACAAACAAACATCATCAGCCAGAGGCTTTAGGGGGCATCTAAGTGAGTAATGAGATTCATTCAACATTGATTGAAGAAAACTCGGAGGATCAATCACCTGCCTTTTTGCTTTCACAGTGATGGAAATGCGATACTGCCTGACCTGAGGTTTGAGGTCTGAAATCTATTTTTTTTTCTTGGAGAGAGAGGAAGAGAGAGAGGAAGAGAGAGAGAGGATGGAGAGAGGTGTTCTTACCTATTTTTCTTTTTTTCCATTCTGGGAGAGAGAGAGAGAGAAGGAGAGAGAAGGACGAGAGAGAGAGAGAGAGATGGTTAGGTCTTCTCACTATTTTTTTTTCCTTGAAGAGAGGGAGAGGAGAGAGAGAGAGAGAGAGCGGAGAGAGAGAGAGAGAGAGAGCGAGATGGTTAAGGGTCCTTTTATTTATTTTTTCCTTATTCCTTGAGATAGAGAGATGAAGAGAGAGACGAGGACGAGAGAGAGGAGAGGTGTTCTTACCTCTTTTGCTTCATTGGGAAGAGAGAAAGAGAGAGAGAGAGAGATAGGAGAGAGAGAGTGAGAGAAGAGATGGTAGGTTTTCTTCCCTCACTTTTTTCTTTTTTTTCCTTGAGGAGAGAGAGAGAGAGATGAGAGAGAGAGAGAGAGGAGAGAGAGAGATGGTTAGGTCTTTATTTTATTTTTTTCCTTGAAGAGGAGGTGAGAGAAGAGATCGGAGAGAGAGAGATGAGAGAGGAGATGAAGAGAGAGAGTTTGTTCAAGATGGCGGTGGATCTGTGGGTTATGCCATGCTGGGTGTTTTTGTAAGGAAAGATTGTATTGGGTGATTTGCCAAATCCAAAATGCGCTGTTTATCAGCAGAGAGAGAGAGGAGAGAGAGAGAGAGAGAGAAGAGAGAGAGGAGAGAGAGAGAGCCCGTTGTAAGCCATAGCACTGTGCTCCGAATGGAAAAAGATTTTTCCAAGAGATTCTTAAAAGCGGTTCATGCCCTAAGTAAACTTTCACTCGGAGCGTCCATTTGCAACCCAAGTACCTCCTTCGTCGGTGGTTAAGTCTCTCTAAGACGTGATTCTCAAGTCTTACCAGGGAACGCTTTTTTGTCTAAAGTCTTGCTCGACGAAAGCCATTTTGAGGTAATGGAACGTTAGGTACGACACACGTTCACGATGTGGGCTTGCCCCATGATCTGACTAGTAAGGGATTTATACGTGTCCCAGGCCTTCAGAGTGCTGGAAAGAGAGAGAATAGAGAGAGAGAGAGGAGACATCGAGATGATAGAGAGATAGCGATAGAGAGAGACTCTACAATCGCCCTCCAAGTAATTCTGTTGAATAAATAAGAGGGCTGGAGGACCAGGGAAACGCATTTAACCAGGAGTACGTGAAAGTTCATTTTCCAAAAGAGGATTAATTCCGTGATGGATGGAAAGGCAAAAATAATTCTCTCTCTCTCTCTCTCTCTCTCTCATCTCTCTCTCTCTCTCTCTCCTCTTCCTCTTCCTCTTACCTCTTCTTTACCCTCCATTCCCCTTTCCTTTCTTTGCTCCAATTGAAATGTCAACGTAAATAATAATAATAATAATAATCAATAATAACTAATAATAATAATAAAATTTACTTTTAAAATTAAAATAATACTTGCAGTATTCGTAACTTGAAATGTTACTGGATTAAATTGTGGTCCGTCAAATGTAATAACTAAATAATAATAATAATAATAATAACAATAATAATAATAATAATAATAATAAAATAAATAATAATAATTAATAATAATAATTATATGAACGGTAGGAGACCCTCTTCCTCAAACATGTTTTTGTTAAAGATGATGGCAGCATCAGTGGAATGATTTTGTTTATAATATTGGTCCTTTTCAAATTCTTTTCGTATTAATTCCTTCTTCTCATCAGGGCTGATATTTGCTAACGTAGGCTGGTCCCCCCCGTATGTTCAATAATCTTGGTTAACCATAGTAATGAACTATTCCTCTTTGACAAAAACATGGTTTGATGAGAGGGTCTCCTACCTTCAAATCTAATAGTTAATAATAATTTATTTGAAGATTTTCATCTTCAAATAAAAATAACTAAAAATGTCCCTCTAATAATACTAATTACTAAGATTGCATTATTCATAGCTTTGTTTTCCATTGTCATTTAATTTATTATGAAATCTTCTCAATTCTTCTTTAATAGTTCAAATGCTACTGTCCCCCGGGCGTGTGAAATGCCTTCTTCCTAATAAATCCTAATAACTACTACTACTACTAACTAAATAATAATAATCCTCTGATTATAAAACTTAAAATGATAGACCTCAAGTCTCATCTTACATTATGAATAATTTATTTTCGTGTTGCAAAATATTTGGTTGTTGAAAGCCTCCAAACATTTTAAAATAAGATAAGATTTCTCCTCCTTTCAATAAATCAATAAATAATAATAATTAAAATAATAACTAATAATAATAATAATAATAATAATTAATAATAACGGCCATGATACCGACCCCTCAGCTTACTCGATGCCCGTGCTAAAATCTACGGTCAAATAGAGGTGTTTGTATCACCAACCTAAAATTAAAATAAATCGCCTAGTATTTTATTTGAAATAAATTCTCTGGACTGTTTAAGCCATTGCACGATTATTTTATTCTTTTATATTTTTCCGTTCCGGTAAATAAAGCATAAAAATATCCGATCCTAAAAATTCCTGTATCTTTAACTTGTATATTTTTCAGACCATTTTTAAGTTTTTCCTACACCCCAAACAACAACAACAAGCAACAAAGAAGTTGCAGGCTTACTCCCCCGAGGAAGGCGAAAATAATCAAAACAAATTGGCCTATGTTTCATTTTTCTTAATCATTCTTCTAACCACTAATTACCCAAAAGGTACGTTTAATAGCCTTCACATCTGATCAGTCAGCAGTGGGATATGCTCTCCCCCATTTCACTTAGGGATTTCTCGATATCTGTAGACATCTTGGAGAAGTTTCTCTCTGTAGAAGGTGATTAAGTCAGCATCCGTTTCAGGGACCATCTCTCCGAATCCCCGATTTTTTTTCGTTAGGATTCCCGAGTATAAGCGGATTATACGCGTTTATTAATATTCCTCGGAGTGACTTACAAACCGGAGGGACTTCGAAAATGGTGGTGGTATGTGGTAGTGGCTAGTTTACTCTTTATTTAGATTCACTGTGAAGTAAATGGTGTATGTATATATATATACTATATATATATATATCTATATATATCTAAATAAAAATATATATATATTATATATAAGTTTGACACTTTTTGTTCTCCCATTTTTTACATAAAAGACATATTGGTATGAACCCCACAATATGTGTATGCAAATCTCTCTCTCTCTGTCTCTCTTTGTCTCTGTCTCTCTCTCTCTCTCCACACACACACACACACACAAACACATAAAACACAACCACACACTGTGGGACCTAGGTCAACCTGATTGAGCTGTAAGGTCTTTCTCTCTCTCTCTCTCTCTTCGTTCTCTCTCTCTCTCTCAAGAAAACAGGAAAAAAAAATCCAAGAATGCAAAAGTCCCTTGACTATTCATGAGTGACATACGGAACCTAAATATAAAACCAGGAGTTTATTGGGGGAAAACACGAACAAAAATCCAAATACAACGAATTCCTGCACCTTCTTATTCTCATAAATCCCGCCAAACACAATCCTCTTCCTCCATTTCGGGATTTATTCCATGTAAGAAGAAAATCAACCCACACACTCAGATTCTTCAAAAACTACTGAGGCTAGAAGGCTTGCAAATTGGTATGTTGATCAATCCACCCTCCAATCAATCAAACCATACCAAATTGCACAGCCCTCTATCCTTTGTGGTTTTTTATGTTTATTTTTCATTTGTAAGCTCAACAACACAGGCCACCAGTTGGGCCCTTAGGCTGAGTTTTCATACAGGCATTATAAGCCCCCCATTGCATTCCGGATTCAACGGTACGCGAATCCTTATATACAATCGTGGATTTGTATCGGAGCAAATATCTATCCCTTAGTCAATTCTTAACTCTTTAAAATATTTTATTTTGGAATTCATTTTGTGCTGGTTTTTTCAAAATGAATATTTTCGCCTTCCAAAAAAAACAATTCAGCAGTGAAACACACTTGTAGGCCACAGAAGTGCAACTAGACTGATTTTATTACCTCCCGAAAAAGGTCAGCCTGCTATTAATTTCTGACCTGTTGCTCTTTCATATATATATATATATAAAAATTAAAAAATATTATATGTATATTAATCGATATAATAAATCTATATATATTAAAACATGCACGCGAGGGCAAAGCAATTTTCCGTATTGGCAAATAAAAAAAACAATAAAAAAAATAAAAATTTTTAAAATTTTTCTCTTCCACTTCTCCAAATTGATGATGGCTCGCAATTTTTTTTTTTTCTTTTTTTTATTTCTGTTTGCGAAACGGGTTTCTCTCCTCGTTTCGAATTTCAAAGTAAAAACGAGTCAATTGAAAAAGGCGTTTCCTTTTAAATGGTTCGGCTAAAAGGGGAATGTAGCCCCCCACTCGCCTCCCCCCCCCAAAACAGCCTCTTACTTAAAATATTTTGCCCTCATTTACTGAGGCTTCCACAAACACTGTCATTAAACAGCCTGACGAGACGAGAGAAGAGTAGGATGAGGAGAGAGGAGAGACGAGAGACGAGAGAGAAGGAGAGAGATAGAGAGAAAGAGAGGAGAGATAGGAAAGCGTATAATCTAGCATTTGATTGAATTCTGTGTGTGGTAAAATGACTTTGCCTATTTTAAAACTGTTTTGAAAAGAAATATTTAAAATCCTGACTTTTTTTTAATAATAAACCTAAACTAAAAAATAAATTATCTCGTTGTATTTTAATTAATTTAAATATTATCTATTTATTTTCTAATTTGATGAGTTCATTCTTTTGTTTAATAAGTGATCTTTTCTTTGTCTTTCTGTATTTGCCAATTACTTTCTGTTACTCCTTTCCTGTGGAACACCACAATATTTTCCTTTGGAACCTTAAAATTTCAAACTTAGTGGCCCCTTTGGTGGGTGCTTCTGTTCCATATAAATTAATTTTCGTCTACTGAAAATAATAATAATAATAATTAATAATAATAATAATAAATAATAATAATAATAATAATAATAATAATAATAATAATAAATAATAATAATAATAATAATAATAATAGGAGTCTGGTGTAACCTGAAAATCCCAAGAAGGGTAGGGCACCATTTTAAATAATAATAAATAATAAAATAAATAAACTAAATAAGAATAAATCTAATAATAACTAATAATAATAATAATAATAATAATAAAAATAATTGGTTAAAGTTAATTGCAAAATGACAATTGTTTAAGATGGGACAACTGTCATTTTGTGCAGACGTGTATAGAATGATTAATCGTTTTGCTTTAAGATTGTAGCTATCGTAATTTTAACCAAAAGATTTACTGATGAAAGGATATTTTCTACAGGACCACAATACCTCAGCAAATTCAGTAAAAGGAAGAGAACCCAGCTGAAAATTGTACTAATATACGTGGAACCCTCCAACTGATAAATTTTCAAAACTCAGACCAGGATTTTCTTCTTCAAAGTTTCTATGAAATGGTTTCGAAATAAACACAGGCACTTTTCACCCACAGCGTTGGCAGCTTGACCACGTAAATATGGTTGAAACACAAGCCTCCCATTTTGATATTAAACTTAAAACAAGGGTTAATGTCAGGTCGACGTGTCTGGAACTCTGACCAATCCTACCCAGCTTTTTAAAAGTTCCGTATCTCTTCTTTTGGTGTGAAGTTTCTGTTGAAATAATGCCCCTACAAATGTAGGAATAACATATTATACAAAATGAAAACATCTCAACTGGGGCTGAAACTTTATTCAACGACCTTATACAAATCTGTTGACAAAACCTAACCTTGAATATGAACTATCAGGATGCAAGGAAAAAAATCATAAACAAATAAAAGAGAGAGAGAGAGAGAGAGAGAGAGAGAGAGAGAGATGGAGAGGAGATAGAGGGAGAGATACCTTTGTTCGTGTGGTAGGTTAAGAATGAAAAATACCTGTTTTGTTAATGGCAATATGAGTGGATTTAATAAAGAGAGATGAAGAGAGAAGAGGAGGAGCGAGGAGGGAAGGACTGAAGAGGAGAGAGCAGGAGAGAGAGAGAGAGAGCCAATAGCTTCCCTGGTGGAATAGGTAACTTCCCCCGCAACCAAGAGTCCTGCCATTCATCCCTCAAGCCTGTTTTGTGGGTGGCCCCACGAATTTTTTTATTTTTTGGGGGGCAGCGCCCCCGAAGAGGAAGAAGAAGAAGAAAAGGCGTTTAATAAGTTGTAGTAGTGGGCGACGGACGAACGACTTGATGGCGTGACAGGACGTCATTACCTAATGCAGCTGCAGGAGTCTGCTGTTCTGGGTTCTTCCCCTCCCCCCTCTCCCCCCTTCACAGCTGCTGTGCTGAAGAGCAAAAGAGCCTTGTGGCTCTCCGTGGCTCATCTCTTTTTAGGGGAGAATGTAAGAGGTTTATTATGTGCAAGTTTAGATGACTTCCAAGGTTTATTTTATTTCTTGTTGCTTAGATGTTTAGTATTTTATAAATATATTTTTTAACCTTTCGTTATTTTTGTCGAAGGTCTTATTTTTGGCTTAGTCTTAGTAGAGCGTAGATGCTCTTCCTAAGAACGTTTATTAGACTTTTACGCAAATGTTTAGCTACCTGTAAGCGTATCTGCTTAGTAGTTTTTTTTTTTATATATTCTGTCAACTAGAATGCTTAGTCCCATACTAATGATTTTCCTCGGTTTTTCTATTTTTTTTTACTCAGAGGAATGATCATGTCGTAATCTGTCAACTCGAATGCTTAGTCCCATACTGATGAATTTGCTCGTTTTTTTTTTCAAACTGTTGTAATAGACATTGTTTGTACAACTGCTTTACTCTCCTGTAGATAAAGTTTTTTAATTGCTTTACTTTCAGATAACAAATAACACCATTTACACATTTACACAAACCTCGTCTTTTGCTAAAACCTATATTAGTTAATTAGCCTCTTTTTCTAACCTTGTATCTGAAATCAGTAAAAAAAAAGAAAGAAACCCACCCGTGATCGATTTCGCCTCTTCCAAGAGAGTTTAATTCATTAATTAATTAGCCTTCTTCGGTTACCTTGTATCTGAAATTAGTAAAAAAAAAAAAAAAAAAAAAAAAATAACCCTAAAAAAAATTCCCGTCGCCCCCCCCCCCCCCCCCCATAACGATTTTGCCCCTCTCTAAGAGAATAATTATTTTTTTTAGCTCCCCCAAAAAATCCAATCTCGGTCGCTCGTTGAGGCGGAAGATCAAATCCTTTAAAAAAATAGAAATAAATAAAAAGATATTTCCAAATTCACCAAAAACCTAGAGAAGTTAACTGGATTAGGGAGGCTCTCAGAAACTAATATCAGGATTAAATTATATATCTTCTTTGGGGATTAAAGTGATGTTTGGTGATTATTCAAGCTATTGATGGACTGCAAGTAAATTATTCGTGAATACATAAGTAAAGGTAAGCAATATTCTTAATTAATAACAATTTGAACAGATGAACAGACAATGTAAAAAGTTTTTTGTTCCTTTTGTTTTCTCTCCAAAATAAGAAATTAATCCAGATCTTTAACAAGGCACTAAACGTTCGAGTAGACAGATTATGAAACAATCTGTTCTCTGATAAAACGCAGAGCTTAAAAAGATTAACAAAATCATTTAAATAAATTAAACGACTCGAGTAGACTGATGTATAAAAGTCATTTGTTGTCTGATAGAATGATACAATAAAAATCACATTTACGAGAACTTAAACATATGATCAGAATTCCACTACACGATCTTCTAAACATAAAACAAAAATATACGCTTTAAAAAAGCAAAGTGAAGCGAAAAATTCCACACCATACTAAACATCTGAGCGTAAACTTTCTACTACACGTTCTGAGAAAGCGTATCAAAACGATAAAACAAAAAATAATAAAACAATAAAAATGAGAAATAAAAATAAATAAATAAACCTTGGAAGTCATCTAAACCTTGCACATAATCACCCCTCTTACATTCTACCTAAAAAGAGATGAGCCACGGAGAGCCACAAGGCTCTTTGGCTCTTCAGGACAGCCTCTGGGGGGGGGGGGGGGGGGGGGGGGGGGTGGGGGGGGGGGGGGGGGGGGGGCGGCGCGAACGCAGAACAGCAGACTCCTGCTGCTACATTAGGTAATGACGTCCTGTCACGCCATTAGGTCGTTCGTCCGTCGTCCACTACTACAACTTATTAAACGCCTCTTCTTCTTCTTCCTCTCGGGGGCGCTGCCCCCCCAAAAAAAATTCGTGGCTCCACAACAGACTGAGGGATGATGGATGACTCTGGCTGGGGGAAGTTCCTATTCCACC
>NC_087208.1:47582066-47600479 GCF_015104395.2 Macrobrachium nipponense | reverse complement strand
TACCTGTTTGGCAGGTCTCCCATGTGTCTCAGCATGCTGTAGGTGATTGCATCTGCTCCAGGGGCTGTGTCTCTTTTCCCCTTGCTGAATGCACTGTTTAGTTTCTTCCATACTGAAGGGTGTGTCTGTGTAATCAGGTGTGTTGCAGGCAGTATTGATATCTCTCCACCTTGCTGGGGAAATTTCATTTATTTTTTTCCCGTGTTGTTTGGGGAAGGTTGTGGGATTTTGTCCTTTCTGCGAAGTTTCTGGCTATATTGTCAGCTTCTTCTTGTGGGATTGGGATGGATGCTTTGCCCTGTTCTTCCATTTCCCTGCAATTTTTGCAAGGAATCTCCAGATCTGGTTACTGGAGTTTGTCTACTGATGTTTGCACATCACTCATACCATGCCTGTTGTTTGATTTCTTTTGTCTCTTCTATTTGTGTACCATTACCTCTCGAGAAGTCTGTGCATCTCGTCGGATGGTTCCCTTCTGAAGAGTTTCCGGACTCTGTTGACTCTGGCATTGAGTTCTTTGACTCTTTCACAGTAGTACCATGCATCTTTGTGATTGATCTTGGATTGTTTGATCTTTGGCATGGACCTGTTTGCTGCCTCTCTGAGTTTACTGATGAACTCTTCATAGAAGAGTTCTATGTCATTTGCTGGGTTTTCAAGGTAGTCCTCCCTCGCCCACTCGTCATTGTGGCTTCGAAATGTAGCCCAGTTTGCAAACTTGGGGTTCCATCTCTCTGGTGCGGTGGTATGGGGGCAGCTTTTTGAGCTGTAGGCCAATGTCAATGGCTATGTGATCGCTTGTGAGGGTCTCGTGCAGCTTCCATGTTGCTTGCTCCTTTAGGGCTGAGTTTGTGAAGGTAAGATCTAGTCTTCCTCCTTTTAGGTGAGCTGGCTCTCCACTGTTTAGTAGGCACACACCTCTGGGAATTCACATGATAACTGGTGTAGATGTCTACCAGTTGTGTTTGTTTGTTGTGTAGAGTTCAGGCTTGGGTGATGTGCGTTGAAGTCTCCCCCAATTAGTGTGTTTTCTTGTGTCGCTGCACTGAAGAGTGCTTCCCCTTCAAATGTGTAGTCCTGACCCTGTATATATTGTGTCCGTCAGTGTTGCGTCCCTGGGTGCTCTGTCTGGTGAGAGCCGAGTTTTCATTGGCTGAACAGGGGATTAAGTCCCTGAGTCCAGCCGTCTTCCAGAGGTCGATGCTCGCACTGTTCTTCGCATGCGGACGCTGGAGACTGGGAGGGTAGAATTGGGAATTCATTGCCGGTAGATGGGGGCACCTGTTTGGTCCGTTCGATCGGTTCTGGTGTGCTGGCGGGCCTCCAAGAGACGGAGGCGACGGTGGTCTGCCAACTTATCGATAATTCCAATATTAGGAATTATGTCCTTTCGAGTTATCTGGTATGTGGCGTTTTAGCATGATTATGGATGGCGCCTTCCTGAGCGTGGCAGGATATCCCTCTTGGAAAATCACATCGTGTCATACCAATGTAGGCGCCGGGGCATGTATAAGTAGACAATGTTAGTTTCTTGAGAGGGTCCCCCTGCATCACGGGGGCTGGATTGTTTTTCATAATCAGGCCACTGGTCTTCTTGCTTTTGTAGTAAATGATCAATTTTCACTTTTTTTCGCAGGGTCCGTGGGGGAGACGTTCCTTTCGATGATGTTACGAAGGGCTCGTTCGTCCTCTTTGTATTTCTTATGAAATACTCCCTTGTAAAGGAAGTGACGTCTTCAAGGGAGGCGGGGCGAGCTCCTGCTGGTACCACTTATCGATGTTTCTGCGAATGGCTTTTGCGACGTCCCGGTTGGAATACCCGTTGTTAATTAAAACTTGGACAACACTTTCTAATTCAGTGTGTGTCCTTCCACGAAGAGCAGTGTGAGAGAGCTCTCCTGATGAAGGCGCTGATTGCAGTGCGTTTGTATCTCTCTGGACACTCACTCTCGTCGTTCAGGCACATGCCCAGGTTCGTGGGTTTCGTATATACTCATCAGCCCTGATGAGAAGAGAATAATAAGAAGAATTGAAAAGACCATATATAAAATCAATTCCACTGATGCTGCCATCATCTTTGCAACAATAATAATAATAATAATAATAATAATAATAATAATAATAATAATAATAATAATAATAATAATAATAATAATAATAATAATAATAATGATGATAAAAAGACAACTTAGTAAGTTGCCCCCAGGAACTAACAGGGATTTGAACACTTAGTTGTCAAGAAAGAACATTCGACCTAACAATCCGTCAATATGAAACCATAAATGGTAAATTTATTTTAAAAACACACATTTGACACTCAAACAATATGAAACCATAAATGGTAAATTTATTTTTTTTAAAAAGCCCATTCGACACTCAATCAATATGAAACCATAAATGCTAAATTTAAATTAAAAAGATACATTCGACAGTCAATCAATATTGAAACCATAAATGCTAAATTTATTTTTTAAAAAATGCATTCGACACTCAATCAATATGAAACCTTCAATGGTAAATTTATTTTAAAAAAACACATTCGACACTCAATCAATATGGAACCATAAATGGTAAATTTATTATTAAACACAGACGACACAGAAGCACTTGTTCAAGAAAACTGCAAACAATAAACTGCCTAAAACAACGTAAGAATGGATTGACCCCGTTGGACCAAACGAGAACCCTAAACAAAAAATAGATAAATAAAATGGACTGCAGAAACAAACAAACAAGGGTTTGGTCGAGACGCATCTGAAATATTGACAAAAGTCATGTTTGCAATCAGGACGACAAGCCAACTGGTCGTGACACGGTCAGAAGGTAAAGACAGAGATACCCCTTATCTCGACCGAAGATTGGAGTCAAATATCTTTCAATTGAAGCTGATAATTAAAGATATTCCCTTGATGTTTTGAGAGTCGAAAAAGGGATATTCATTATTCACAAATGTAAAATGGTTTAGTTATATATAAGTCAGAAAGTAAAGGTTAAGATAAACCTTATCTCGACCAAAGAATTTGAGATAAAATATCTTTAAATTGGAGACGAGGATTAAAGATATCCCTTTGATTTTTCGACATTCAGAAAAGGGATATTCATCTTTCACAAGTGCAAAATGGTTTAGTTATATGCGTCAAGAATGTAAAGGTTAGATAAACCTTATCTTGACCAAAGAATTTGAGGTCAAATATCTTAAATTGGAGCGGAAGATTAAAGATAGTCATTTGATTCTTTGAGAGTCGGAAAAAACATATTCATTATTCACAAATGTAAAATGGATTTAGTTATATGGCCAGAAGTAAAAGGTAAAGGTTAAGATCAACCCTTATCTCGACCAAGAATTTGAGGTCAAATATCTTTAAATTGGAGCCGAGGATTAAAGATACCCATTTGATTTTTCAGAGTCAGAAAAGGATATTCATTATTCACAAGTGCAAAATGGTTTAGTTATATAGTCAGAAGGTAAAGACTAAGATAAACTCTATCTTGACCAAAGAATTTGAGATAAAATATATTTAAATTGGAGCCAAGGTAAAGATATTCACTTGATTATGATTTTCAATGAATAATTAGACTAACATAAGAGCGCGTCTGAAGGTGAAGACTAAGATAAAACCTTATCTTGACCAAAGATGTTAGGATAAAATATCTTTAGATTGGAGCTAAGGATTAAAGATATCTTGATTATAATTTCCAATGGGGAATATAAGAGACAAATAAAGAGCATTTCATCATTCAGTGATTTTCAAATGGTTCAGGTTTATCCATATTCCATTATGAATCTCCTTTGTCATTTATTTAAGATATTAAAAGACAGATCAGTAGAAAAAATGATTTGTTGCAATTCAGTAACTTCTGACTAAATGGAAGGAAGTCCACTAAAAGAAAATTGAATAAATTTTTTTTCATATAATTCCATGATAAAATCATTCACAAATTTATAATGGTTTTGCTCTGAAGATATTCCATGAAAATTCTTCACGTATCATATATATTATATTATTTTTTAATAAATCAGGAATAAGTAACATGATTTTTGGCACTTCAGTAACTTTAGACAAATTAGAAAAGTAGTCCTTTAAAATTAGAATGTTTTTATTCATAAATCCAAGATAAAAATTCTTTATAATTCTAAGATAAAATTCTTCATTCCCGCTCATCATAGCACAGACAAATGACAAGAGATTCTTCCAGGTGGCCGAATCAAGACGAATCATGAATCGTGTCGATTCTTCATGACTTGAATCGACTCGATTCGCTTGGCGTAAACGCAGCTTATGGATATATGTATATATATATATATATATATATATATATATATATATATATATATATATATATATATATATATATATATATATATATATAGCTGCAGGGAGAACGAAGACGAAGACTATGAAGGTAAAACCTTGATTACATTCTTCTAAGCACACCCGTGTCACACGGTGTGGCGTTATATCCCCTAAATTTTGGGGGATTCAAAGAGGATTCAAAGAACCTCTTGAATCCCCTTTCATTATCGTAGAACTGGCTCCAGCTGACTTCGTGTATCTAGTAGGGATCATTTCTGTGTTTTCCCTTCAATATCACAGGAGATTCGCTGCATTGGAAAGCAATATTTTAATGGATTTCACCTTCGCTGCTGGGTGGGGGGGTGGGGTTGGGGGTGGGAGGATTACCTCGTGCGATTTGGGCTACACTGAAATCCGTTTGGTTTCGTAAATACATAATAATAATAGACGGTTCGTCATCAAGGTCTCAACGGCATATAATTCATAATTATCATAGTGATTGATATGGGCGATAAATATGTGATATATATGTATGTAAGCGCTTGGGTTTTTCTGCCTATCATTTTCCTGTTGTATATGCTTATTTATAAAGTCACGTGCATCTTGCTTGTAATTAAGCATGTATGCATATATATATATATATATATATATATATATATATATAGATATATATATATATCTTATATATATATATATATATATATCTAATAAAGGAGCCCATAAACTTTATGGGCTCCTTTTATTAGATGGAATTCTGTTGTTACAGAACATTTTTACCAGTCATATATATATATATATATAATATATATATATATATATATATATATATATATATCTATATATATACATATATATATATATCAATAGAAGGATCCACAGTAATATATTCAAAGGTTGAAGCATCGTTACATCCACGTTCCAACATCCACAACACCAATACGTATGACCAATTTCGTTAGAAACTACAATCGACTGACACTTGTGAAGAATTACTTTTGGACTATCGCCCCTACGAAAGAAGATGCTTTTCAGTACAAGGATTAAGAATCAGATAAAGTTTCTTTGGGGTTTGGGATTTTGCAGCGGAGCAGGTTATGCCTAAGATGCACAGAGAATCTTTTTTCAGGCTCATTTACTGAGTGTTCAAGCCACAGGAGGATGGACGAAAGCTTTAAGCTTTGTATATATTTCTATAAATATATTTTATCTATATAAACAAGGATATTACTGTGGATCCTTCTATTAACTTCTTCGAAGCACCATACGGTGTTTTTATATTGCATATAATTATATACGTATATATATATATTATAAATACATCTGTGTGTTTGTATATGTGTATGTACTTTGTAAAACTCTTTGTCTGTCATTGTTTGAATTTCTTGCTGGCGCTGAAACACTTACCAGTTATAATTCCCTATTGGCGGAAGTTATTCCAAGGTAGAGAGGAATTCCATTTTAAATTAATTTTTGCTGGCTTAATATGTTTTCATATATAAAAAAAATAAAGCGTTTTACGGGACTTAAATTCTTAATAATGCAAGTTTTTACCATCTTACCAGTCAGTTACCAATCAGCTATCTCTTCTAAGTACTTCGTATATTAGAGAATACTCTGTGTTTTAACTATTGAACGTCTTCACTTGACAGCTGAATCTTCGCTCAAGATAGTATATTGTGTATAACGAGATGAATATTATTCCTATTGTTGATTTTTTGTTTTCAATAACACTGGCATAGTTTAATTATTTTTCCCGCCAATGAATTAGAAACCCCTTTTATTTTTATTTGATCCTTAAAATCCAGAATCGACTAAGAACAGGTATAATCAGATTAATACGGAATCAAATACTTAGGTTTAATAGCATCAATAGTTTCTTTACAGTTACCCTTTAAAACAAACACAAACAATGGACGACTTTGTCTTCCTACGTACGTACATTGACCTTGCTTGCAAATCGTTACTCCTTGGTCCATGGCGATGACGTCACCAAGAACTGATATATTTTTTCTCGTTTTTAATCGCAAGTAACCAAGTTGTGTCAGTGGTAGTGTTGTGTTTGACAAGTGGGCGGGGTTACGTTAGACAAATCTCTCCCTCCCGTATTTCGTTGTGAGACTTTTCGACCAGCGTAGATTTGCATCCGGGATCGTCTACGATAAGTATTTGATGTCCTCTCCAACTCAGCATTGGTAGGTTACATGATTGTCTATTGAGTAACTATAGTAGATTCACATCGACTATCCATCTGATGTTTAGGCGAGTCCCTTACGACGTTCCTGGTTGGCTGTTGATAAGCCAGTCGCAGGGCTGGAAGCTTTTAGTCTCTATCGAGAGACACACAGGCAGGATGTCTGTTCCTACCTCTCCTGAGGGATACTTTTGAAAGACGTATCCCTCAGGAGAGGTAGAACATACATCCTGCCTATGTGAACTCTCGAGAGAGACTGAGAGTTTCCAGCCCTGTGATTGGCATATCAACAGCCAATCAGGAGCGTCAGATGCACGCTTGATATGAATATACTATAGTACCATTCACTTGATAATGAAAGCCAATCAACTTTGCACTGGAATTTAACGCTGCCGTCGAATACTGTGAATTGACATCTACTATATTCTAAGGGCATTATAACTCCTTGATGCAAAAATTAATTCCGTCTGAAAGAAAATGTTTCGACTTTCCATCAAGCCATTAAATAACTGTAATCAAGTTGCTCTTGTTTAGATTGTATGATTTAATGGCCAATGTTTTGTTAGGATACTGGAAGTGGTTACCGGCATTTCTTTTATCCAAAGAGTTTATTTATCATTTATTCATTTATGTAAGTTGTTAGTGCGTTAGGTATATTTAATTATTTACTTTTATTGATCATTGTTCCTAAGATCCCTAAATACGCACTTTGTTATGCCTTTTATTACCACCAGCAAATGATTATATTTCAACCAACCATCATAGCATTGTGTTTGCTAACCTAAGTCTAATTAATATAACTTAGTAATTGTATAGTAATCATAATTAATAGTAATCATATTGAAAAAGTCTAATAATAGTGACGGAATTTATTTTTATATGATTTATTTTATTTCACTGCATTCTAAGTACAGTGACTCTCAAGTATTACTTCACATCCAGTGATGTAAGACAGAAATATAAATTTATTCTGAAATTCTTTTTGATAAGTGAGTTTATTTTGCCGTTTCGTTATCAGTCGTGAGTCTAATTTTACTCATTTATACGAATTTTTGCTTACTCGTGGAGTAAGCCTACAAGCTACTTGTTGATTGTGCTTTTTTTATTATTCTTATTTGTGGGGGATGGAGAAGGTCTATGGAAAAGCCTAAAAAGGCCTGAAAAAGGCGTTTCGCGATGAGTTAAAGATTTAGGAATTTTAGTATGGGATATTTGCGATTCATTTATTAGAATGAAGATGTAAAAAATAAATCATATTATAGCGTATTATTTTACTTTTCGTTGGTGAAAGAAACGCTCTATTTGACTCGTAATCATTTACCACGCGCTTCGAGTAAGCTGGAGGTCGGATCACGCAATTTTTTCGTTTGAATCTTGTTGAAATTTCATTTTATCGAAACTTGGTAATTATGAATTTATTTCAATTTACGAGCGAACGTGACTGGTCTAGAATATTATACGTGTTCATAACATTAATTTTCTAACATTATACATTTGGTTCGTACAATCATTATCATTACAGTACACTGACAGACTGACTAATATTCTGACATTACATTGATTATCTGACAAGCAAGTGCAATAATCTCTTTAGTCCTGCTTTCTACTCAGGTTCTGCCTATTCTGATACTGCCATGAAGCCATAAAAATATTGACGAATTAATTGCATTAAATTTAGACAGTAATATATATCCACCCCAAGATCTGGCATAGCCTGAGAGTCGAATGGGGTTATTATTATAATTATTATTCGTAATTAGTCTTATTTTTCTTTCCACTATGAATTTTAGCTTTTCGTGCAAGCAATCGTATTCACTTTCAATTAATTGCGTTCGAGCTGAGTAAACTCGTTAACGATTTATATGCTGACTTTAATTGCAGAATGCAAAGAGAGAGAGAGAGAGAGAGAGAGAGAGAGAGAGAGAGAGAGACCTTACCTTACCTTACAGACCTTACAATCTTGTTCGGGTTGCCCCAGGTCCCTCAGTGTGAGGCACCTCTAATGTCTACCAGAGAGTTGCTAGTACATCTTCCGGTATATTTTGCATCTTCCAATCTTGGATGGTCTGGGATGCAGTTTAGATATTTGTCGAGCTTATTCTTAAACACATCAACGCTCACTCCTGATATATTCCTCAGATGAGCTGGTTCAACGCATTGAATAGAACGCTGCATTATCGATGCTGGGTGCGTAGTGGATTAATGTCCTGTGTGCTTTCCTTATTTTTCCTGGTATAGTTTTGGCACTATTAATCTACCTCTGCTTGCTCTTTCTGATATTTTTAGTTCCATGATATTTTCTGCTATTCCTTCTATCTGTTTCCATGCTGATTTGCATCATATAGCGTTCTCTTCTCCTTTCTAGACTATATAATTTTAAGAATTGTAGTCTTTCCCAGTAGTCAAGGTCTTTAACTTCTTCATCTAGCTGTAAAAGGACCTTTGTACACTCTCTATTTGTGCAATATCCTTTTGATAGTGTGGGTACCATATCATATTGCAATATTCAAGTGGACTACGAACATATGTTTTATAAAGCATAATCATGATGTTCAAGCTTTTCTTGTTTTGATGTGCCGTAACAACATTCCCATTTTTTGCTTTACATTTTGCCAACAGAGTTGCTATTTGATCATTGCATAACATGTTCCTATTCATCATCACACCAAGGTCTTTAACTGCTTCCTTATTTGTGATTGTCTCATTATTAGGTCCCTTATATGCATATAGCTTTCTTTCTCTGTCTCCATAATTATTGATTCAAATTTATCAGAGTTAAATACCATCCTATTTACCTCTGCCCAATCATATACTTTGTTAGGTCTCTTTGTAGAGCGTTCCTATCTTCATCACAAGTAATTTCTCCACTTATTCTTGTGTCATCTGCGAAACTACTCACTACCGAATCCTTAACATTATTGTCTATGTCTTCAATCATAATAACAACAAACAGTATTGCAGGCTAACACCGTACCTTGCGGCACACCGGATATTACCTTGGCTTCATCCGATTTTCTCGTCGTTTGCAATAACTATCTGTTTTCTGTTGTGTAAAATTCTTTTAACCATCTTCCTACTTTATCCACGATATTGTGTTTTCTAATTTTCTTCGCTAATATATTATGGTCTACTTTATCAAAAGCTTTTGCAAAGTCTAAATAAACCACATCTGTTTTTTCATTTCCGCTTTTCATATTTTTGAATATGTTCTCACGGTGGACTAACAGTTGGGTTTGTGTACTTTTTCCGGGTACGAAACCATGTGTCCTTTATTAAACAAATTATTTTTTTTATTAAATGTTTCATAATATTTTTCTTCATTACCCTTTCATACACTTTCATAATATGGGATGTTAGACTCACAGGCCTATAATTACTTGCCTCTAGTCTTGATCCACTTTTTGAAAGTAGGGGTAATATATGCTAATTTGTGCTCATCATAAATCTTGCCTGTATCTACACTTTGTCTTAATAATATTGCAAGTGGCTTTGCGATAGAATGAACTACTTTCTTTGAACAAAATAGCAGGAATTCCATCAGGCCCTGCAGCAGCTCCATTTTTTAATTTCATTAATAGCCTGCACAATATCAGCTTCATTAATATCTATGTCAGCTAAATATTCACTATTGTTTTCATCCCTTACTTCTATATCATTATCTTCATTATCTATTCTAGGGTGAATTCTCTCTTATATCGTTCTGCCAGTATGTTGCAAATTTCCTTTTTTTTTCATTCGTTAATCTCCCTTCAATTCTTAGAGGGCCTATTTCTATTCTTCTTTTATTCATCTTCTTCGCATATGAGTATAATAGTTTGGGAGTTTTGCTTGATATTTAATAGGGTTTTTTCTTCCAAGTCCCGTTTTTCATTTTCTTTTGATTGTATAATCTTTTGTTCTGCATTTTCTATCTTACTTTTTAGTTCTATAACTTTGCCATGCATTTTTTTTTTTGCTAGACCTTTTTTCCACTTTCTGATTTTCTGGAACAAGATCCTTCTGTCTCTTGGTATGCATGACTGATGTTTACTTTTCTTCTTCGGTATATATTTAGTCCACTATTTTCTCTAATATTTTATATAATATCTCCGTATTTACCTTTATGTCATCACTTACGAAAATATTATCCCAATCTTTGTTTAATTCTTCATTTATTTCTGACCATTTTATATTTTTTACTGTAGAAGTTGTATTTTCCATATCCTTCCCACTTTTTCATTTCTTGCTTATCTCTGTTTTCACTTGCTTTGGAATGGACTGTTAATTCTATGACATTATGGTCTGAAATACTCGCAATTATAAACTATTATTTCTTTTACATAATTCATCTCGTTCACAAATACTAGTGTAAAGTATTTTCCTTTCTTGTTGGCAGGTGATTTTATTTATTGGAATGTTGTATTCTAGTAGCATATCTAATAGCTTTTCAAATTGCCTCTTATCTTCTGCACCTACTATTACTCTCTTTTTTATATGTATAAGTACATCCACAATCTCCCTATTCGTTCTTTTCCAGTCTACGAAAGGAAAGTTGAAGTCTCCAGATAGGAGAATAGTCCCAGTCCTTGTGATTTCTACATATATCATCAATTTTTCTATTATTAAGTCAAACTCTTTAGTATTTAGAGAGAGAGAGATTCCAGTAGCGGTCATGTGAGAGAGAGTTGTTTATGTAAATGTGAGAGAGTTAACTAGAGAGAGAGAGAGAGAGAGAGAGAGAGAGAGAGAGAGAGAGAGAAATTTAGTATTTAGTATTCGGAAAACGAAAAATTGGTTATAATAATTTTGTGAAATATAACATTGATATTATTATCGTAAAATCGAAAAATTGGTTATAATCATTTTGTGAAATATAACCTTGAGATTGTATTAGAAAAACGAAGAATTGCTTATAATAATTTTGTGAAATATGACCTGGATATTACATTCGAAAAACGACAAAATGGTTATAATCACTTTGTGAAATATAACCTGGATATTTTATTCGAAAAACGAAAAATTGGTTATAATTATTTGGTGAAATGTAACCTGGATATTCTATTCGAAAAGCGAAAAATTGGTTATAATAATTTTTTGAAATATATCCTGGAGATTATATTCGAAAAGCGAAAATCTGTTTATGATTATTTTCTGAATAAACTAGGGAGGTTATAATCTAGCCTGGGGAATCAAGTCGATGTGCCTATCCCTGGTTTATAAAGCTGGAATATTGGGGAGGATATATTTCATGAGCGAACTGACAAAAAAAAGAAAAAAAAAAAAAAAAAGGAGGAAATTGTATGTATAAATATGATGACGGAAACCAATTTTAAAAGAGATTTGAATGTTATTCTGGTGGGGGAACGTGTCCATCTCTCTCTCTCTCTCTCTCTCTCTCTCTCTCTCTCTCTCTCTCTCTCTCTCTGTCAAAATAGGAGAGGATAAAAATTCTTTCTCCCTCCCTCTCTCAAAACAGGAGAGTATATAGTTCATTACAATCTCTCTCTCTCTCTCTCTCTCTCTCTCTCTCTCTCTCTCTCCCTCACTCTTTCGAAACGACTGTGTATAATTCACAACAACAATATCTATCTCTCTCTCTCTCTCTCTCTCTGCTACTGCAGAAGAATCGGTGTGATCAGCCGAAGCGCCCTCCTCTGGCGAGGTTGCAAGCCATCAGATGTCACGAGAAACATGGCGAACGCAACTTACGATGTCCGTGTATCCACGCTAACGTGTTTTTAGGGAGATTTGGGAAATGGCCCGGGGTTAAATATCGCCGTTATCGAACGCTGTGATGTCGAACGCAAGAGAGAGTGAGAGAGAGAGAGAGAGAGAGAGAGAGATGATAATTGATAGGTCCCGTGGGAACTTGATTGGTACAGGTATTGATCTGGATGCGTGCGTGGAGATTTGTATAGACTCGTTGGTTTTGGAATGGTTCAAGTTCGTGGGTTTTAATTACTTGAGGTTTGAAATGGTTTAGGGTTGTGGGTTTTAAAGTACTTGAGGATTGAGATAGTTATGGTTCTTGGATTTTATTAAAGTACTTGAGGTTTGAAATGGTTTAGGTTCGTTTGTAATAAAAACTTTAAAAACTCAAGGGATTAGATTACTTTAAATTTCATGGGTTTTACATTTTGGCTCGTAGAGTTAAAAATATATTAGGCTCGTGGATTTAGAATTGTTTAGGTTCGTGTGACTTACCAAGAGTTTTTGCATCTTAATTAACACGTGTGGAGGATGTAGGTTCTCTCTCTCTCTCTCTCTCTCTCTCTCTCTCTCTCTCTCTCTCACTAACAGTGACTGGATAGACAGACAGAGAGACAGACATCCAGATAGATACATCCCGCCTTCTGCTGGCTACTAGTAGCTATTTCATTATCTTCTATACCCCAGTAGCATGGACCTCCGAGATTGAAGAGCCCAGGCAAACGACCTCCAAAAAAAAACCCCGAAAAAATAAAAAGGGAATATTGTTTTTTGCAGTCCTGGACAAAGAAAGCTTATTGGTACAAGTCACTCTTATATCAGAATGTTCGGGATTGGAGAGCCTACAGCCTGTACGGAAACTTAATCCCCGATGAGAGTCGATTTCGAACATTCTAATATAAGAAACCATTCAAAATATTGTAAAATATATATATAGAAAGAAGTCATTTCCAAATCATAGGCAAACAAGCAATGCATATGAACTGCCTATCCTAGAGTAATTATGAATTAAACAACTGGTTCCCCAGTTAAATACCCAGACCTCCTCCACACAACTGTACCTGAGCTAACTTTTATTTATGTATTGTCATCTGTCTCTTGCCTTCTCTGCATAAGGTTTGGTCAGCGGTCTTTAGTCTTTTTTTTTTTATTTTTTTATTTTTTTGTTTCTTTTTTTTTTTTTGTGTGTTTTTTTAATTGTGTTGTAATTTATAATTGTTGAATTTTAGAGTAATTTTTTAAATTATTTTTTTTTAATTTTAAAGGAATTTTATTTATTGTCTAACAGATTCCCTAAAGATGTAATAATGATATTACGAAACGTAGGAAATAAAGAATTGAAAAGAATTACAACGTTTCTAATGGTCCACCTTCAAGCTGATTGTGCCTACTGACCGTTGCCTTCCCCTGTCTCATATATATATATATATATATATATATATATATATATATATATATATATATATATATATATATATATATATATATATATATGCTTAAAATTCACAGTAGATGCACGTGACTTCATTAATAAGCGAATACCACAGGAAATGATAGGCAGAAAAATCCCAACGCTTACATACATATATATAAACTATTTATCGCGCATATCATCATTATGATTATTATGAATGATATGCCGTTGAGACCCTGATGACGAACCGTCTATTATTATTATCTATTTACGAAACCAAACGGATTTCAGTGTAGCCCAAAATCGCACGAGGTAATCCCCCCACCCCCCCAAAAAAAGCGAAGGTGGAACCCATTAAATATTGCTTTCCAATGCAGCGAATCTCCTGTGATATTGAAGGAAAACACAGAAATGATCCCTACTAGATACACGAAGTCAGCTGGAGCCAGTTACGATAATGAAAGCGGGTTCAAGAGGGTTCTTTGAATCCTCTTTGAATCCCCCAAAAATGTCGGGGATATCACAGGAACCCTCCCTCCCCCCCCCCCCCCCCCCCCCCCCCCCCCCCCCCCCCCCCCCCCCCCCCCCCCCCCCCCCACCCCCCCCCCCCCACCCCCCCCCACACCCCTTAGGTGATACGCGCCACACCTGTGACACAGTGGTGTGCTTAGAAGAATGCAATAATTAGCGGTTTTAACCTTCATAGTCTTCGTCTTCGTTCTCCCTCCCTGCCGTTTTATATATATATATATATATATATATATATATATATATATATATATATATATATATATATATATATATATATATATATATAGATAGATAGATATATTTATATATATATATACATATATATCCATAAGCTGCGTTTACACCAAGCGAATCGAGTCGATTCAAGTCACGAAGAATCAACACGTTTCATGATTCGTCTTGATTCGGCCACCTGGAATCTCTTGTCATTTGTCTGTGCTATGATGAGCGGGAATGAAGAATTTTATCTTGGAATTATAAAAAAAAAATAATAATAATTTTAGAGTACCTACTTTCTAATTTGTCGAAAGTTATTGAATTGCCAAAAAATCATGTTACTATTCCTGATTTTAAAACAAATATAATATTATATATATGATACGTGAAGAATTTTCATGGAATATGTTCAAAGAAAAACCATTATAAATTTGTGAATGATTTTATCATGGAATTATATGAAAAAAATTTATTCAATTTTAGTGGACTTACTTCCAATTAGTCAGAAGTTACTGAATTGCAACAAATCATTTTTCTACTGATCTGTCTTTAATTTTAATATTAAATTAAATAAATTCAAAGGAGGATTCATAATGGAATATGGATAAACCTGAACCATTTGACACCATTGAATGATGAAAATGCTCTTATTTGACTCTCATATTACCCATTGGAAATTATAATCAAGATATCTTTAATCCTTAGCTCAAATCTAAAGATATTTTATCCTAACATCTTTGGTCAAGATAAGGTTTTATCTTAGACTTCACCTTCAGACGTGCTCTTATGCGATTCTAATTATTCATTAGAAATCATAATCAAATGAATATCTTTAATCCTTGGCTTCAATTTAAAGATATTTGACCTCACATTCTTTGGTCGAGATAAGGTTTATTTTAAACTTTACCTTCTGACCCCAAAAACTAAACCATTTTACATTTGTGAATAATGAATATCCCTTTTCCAACTCTCAAAAAACAAAATGAATATTTTTAATCCTCAGCTCCAATATAAAGATATTTGACCTCAAATTCGTTGGCCAAGATAAGGTTTATTTTAAGTCTTTGCCCTCAGACCTAAAAAACTAAACCATTTTGCACTTGTGAATGATGAATATCCCTTTTCTGACTCTCAAAAAATCAAATGGATATCTTTAATCCTCCTCTCCAATTTAAAGATATTTTATCTCAAATTCTTTGGTCGAGATAAGGTTTATCTTAACCTTTACATTCTGACGCATATAACTAAACTATTTTACATTTGTGAATAATGAATATCCCTTTTTCGACTCTCAAAACATCAAGTGAATATCTTTAATCCTGAGCTCCAATTTAAAGATATTTGACCTCCAATTCCAAATTCTTTCGGTCGAGATAAGGGTTTTTATCTCTTTGTCTTTAACCTTCTGACCGTGTCACGACCCAGTGGCTTGTCGTCCCTGATTGCAAACATGACTTTTGTCAATATTTCAGATGCGTCTCGGACCCACCCTTGTTTGTTCTGCAGTCCATTTTATTTATCTATTTTTTGTTTAGGGTTCTCGTTTGGTCCAACGGGGTCAGTCCATTCTTATGGTGTTTTAGGCAGTTTATTGTTTGTAGTTTTCTTGAACAACTAGTTCTGTGTCGTCTGTGTTTATTAATAAATTTACCATTTATGGTTTCATATTGATTGAGTGTTTCATATTGTTGATGTCGATGTTTTTTTGTTTTTTTTAAATAAATTACCATTTTATGATTTCATATTGATTGAGTGTCGAATGTTGTGTAAAAATAAATTTACTATTTATGGTTTTCGTATTGTGACGTGTCGAATGTTGTTATAGAATAAATTTTACCATTTATGGTTTCATATTGATTGATGTCGAATGTTGTAAATAAATTTACCATGGTTTCCGATTGACTGAGTGTCGGAATGTATTTTTTAAGAATATTTACCATTTATGGTTTCATATTGATTGAGTGTCGAATGTTGTTTTTTTAAAATAAATTTACCATTTATGGTTTCATATTGATTGAGTGTCGAATGTTGTTTTTTAAAATAAATTTACCATTTATGGTTTCATATTGATTGAGTGTCGAATGTGTTTTTTTTTAAATAAATTTACCATTTATGGTTCCATATTGATTGAGTGCCGAATGTGTTTTTTTCAATACATTTACCATTTATGGTTTCATATTGATTGAGTGTCGAATGTGTATTTTTTAAATAAATTTACCATTTATGGCTTCTTATTCATTGAGTGTCGAATGTGTTTTTTTAAAATAGATTTACTATTTATGGTTTCAAATTGATTAATTGTCAGGTTGAATGTTCTTTCTGAAATACAACTAATTGTTCAATCCGTGTCAGTTCCCGCGGCAACTTACCGAGTTGTCATTTTGTTATTATTATTATTATTATTATTATTATTATTATTATTATTATTATTATTATTATTATTATTATTATTATTGTTGTTGTTGTTATTATCATTTATTATTATAATTGGAGAAACAAATCTAGTTATATAAATGTACATATATTTAAATTCAAACTTTTGGGACAGCTTTCAGGAATCTGTTCGGTTCCCCTTATCAGATTCTAGAAAACTATATTTAAAGTTTTAAATTTGAATATATGTACATTTACACAACTGTGGATTTGTTTCTCCATTTGAAGACTCGTGCTACTATGAGGATTTTTTTATTTTTTTAATTAATTAATTTCGGTAGATGAAACCTATTCCCAAGAAACAAGCCAACCAAAGGGGCCACTCACTTGATATTTAGGCTTCCTAATAATGTTGGTTTCAACCTCCCACCGCAGCAGACCCCACACTGCGTCAGTAACTGATCCCGACACAGAGGCACTGATTTTTTTCTTAGCCTTCAAAGGAGGCGCGAACCCGCGACATCTGAGCGGCCTGTCATGACACTAGCCACCAAACCGCAGTCATCACTGATAATAGATAGTAAATTACTTCTTAAGTGTATCTAGATCCTAGGGCGACTTGGTAGAGTTGTTGTTCATGTTTAACTATTGAGTTAACTTATTGAGTATTTTTTTGTTGATATAACACTCACTCGAACACACACACACACACACACACACACACACACACACACACACACACACATACACTCAAACCCAGACGTCACCTCATTTTCTAATGTAAAATCATAAATCATATCTGTATTTCAAAAACATTTCTTAACTCGGCTGTATATCGACATGCATTCATCTCCTTCCAAGCGTGTAATTCCTCCTAAAAGGAATCTATAGCTCACAGGGAACCTAGACACAACTCGATACAAACTGCAATAGGTTTTGGTTTCTTTAAAATCTACAGGACTCAACAGAAGGTCGATAGAAACCACAAATATATTGATACTGTGGACAGCAAACTTGAATGAAAACTGTCGACAAGTCAACAATTATCTCTTGACGAAGACAAAAACGGAAGGTTGTGGAGGCGTTTTTATAGGCTCCTTTTATTAGATACACATTCATACACACACACACACACACACACTTTATGGGGTTCTTTTATTAGATACACACACACAACACACACACACACAAATTCCCTAAGCGACTTTGCCACGGCAACCACATCAACCTTACAAGAGAGATTACGGGAGACACGGCAACCACATCAACCTTACTTAAGAGATTTCGGGAGACACGACAACCACATCAACCTCAGGAGAGAGATTTCGGGAGAAAGGCTGTGAATAAGCCAATTAATGACACACAACCAAATACAACCCACTTCAAGCACCCAGGACAAAGGAGCTGCAATTGCACGGGTAATTGAGCCTGATCACTCGCGTCTCTGCAATCCGCTGAGTCATTGTTCCTGGGGGGGGGGGGGGGGGGGGGGGGGTTGGGGGGGGGAGGGGGGGGGGTTGCAATGTCAGCCATCTTGGGGCTGTCCTGAAATTATTTATTGCTGTATCGAGGGAGAAAGATTGGTAAGCGAGTGTCGAGATTTTGTTGTTGGGTTCTCTCTCTCTCTCTCTCTCTCTCTCTCTTTCTCTCTCTCTCTCTCTACTCTCTCTCTCTCTCTTTTCTCTCTCTCTCTCTCTCGATAGTA
>NC_087208.1:47563023-47581566 GCF_015104395.2 Macrobrachium nipponense | reverse complement strand
CATTTTAGGCACAATATATATACATGTGTGTAGCATCTGAAAATATAGCAGTATGCATCAAACCAATATTAAGCAAGTATTATAGTATATATACATGTTCATGCATACTCACTTATATACATATGCTCCCAAAGATGTGAAAGTAGAGGGTTTGTGCATTGTGTAGCTTTCGTTGGTTTTATGTTTGCAAGACAATAGGAGATTCCCATGTGTCTATAGAGAAATGCCATGTGATTAGTCTTTTTACCTGGGAGGTGGGTGAGACATTAGGAGATTCCCATGTGTCCCTATGTTATTTAGGATGTGTCTGGTGATCTGTGCCGGTGTCAGCTCATTTTCAGTTAGGTTTGACCTGAGAGACTGTGTCTCTGGGCAGTCTAGTAGGTAGTGTTCGAGGGCTGGATTGCCTCTCGGTCACAGTACTGACATAACCTGCCCTCATTTCCTATCATTTGCCAGGTGCACAGGTATCCTAGCCTTAATCTGTGTGTGATGACTGAGAGTTGTCTAGTGGTGTGGTTTGTTTTTGTGATGTCATGCGGCGTTAAATTTGTGACATCCACATACCACTTGGACGTTCGTGAATCTTGGTAGATAGTGACGTCGTACTTCACTCTCTTCTTGGGAGTTTGGCATAGCTTTTAGCCATTTCCTTTAGGTGTGTTATGGATGGTTGCACTTTTATGCTTACTGTACTGCAGCTGAGGGCACTTTTGGCAAGGATGTCAGCTTCTTCATTTCCCTGGATTCCCACATGGCTGGTATCCAGTTTAGTGTGACTCTCCTGCCAGCAGCTTGATGCTTGACTTGGCCACTGATTTTTATGGCTGTTATCAGTGTCACATTTTCTTTTGGGTTTGTCGCTTTGATTGTGAGTATTGCTCCTCTGGAGTCAATATGCACTGTTGTGTGTCCCTCTTTTAAATTGGAATTTTCTAAGGCTTTAAGATTGCCATTAGTTCCGCTTGTAGTATGGAGGCATTGTTGGATAGCCTCCAGCTTCCTTTGAAGTCTTGGGCAGCCACTGCTGCTGCAGTTGCTGGAGCTTCTGGATCAACTGAGCCATCTGTGTATATGTGTTTTTCAGCTGCTGTATTCCTGATTGCTTCTTCTGCTGCAGTTTCATCTGTGCTGCTGTGCACAGTGCTTTGTTGCCGGTAGTATTGTGAAGTTATACCGGATTGGGTGGGTCTTGCCCAGGGAGGAGGGATGGTTTTTGGTATCCCTCAGGTGGGACATCCTTTGTTATGTGTTTCACTGTGTCCTGCATACCCAGTTCTCTCAGTGTCTGGAGTATACTGCCCGCATAGGTTTTGGGCGGGTCTAGCTCTTCATGCAGGTTTATACACGCTTGCATTTTGTTTTGTATGGTCCATTTCTGTCGTTTCTGATGGTTTTGCACAGAATGGCAGTATTTCTTTGGCCTATCCTGTGCTTGAGAGACTGTAGTTGTGTCTCTGCCCTCAAGAGACAAATTCTTGTCCACATTGGGGCTCCAAGTATAAGTCTCATTGCATTATTTTGGATGACTTCCAGCCTCTGCTGTTGATCCTTTCTGAGACTTGTCAGGACTGGTGCTGCATATTCTACTTGTGCTCTGATGGTTTGTATGTAGAACCTCCTGAGCAGATGGTATGTTGCACCTTCTTGCAGTGATGTGATTCTCTTTAGGGCATTAAGCCCTATTTTTGTTTTGGCTTGGAGGAGCTGTATTTCCTTCTCAGGAGATAGTGAATCTGCGATGCAGACTCCCAGATATGTGTAGCTAGCCACCCAGTCTATGACGTCTCCCTTTCAGTAGAGATTGGGTGGAGTTCGATCATGTTTTATTGCCATGGCTTTTGTCTTGTTTCTATTGATTTTAGTCCCAGTTGTGTGCACTTGTCCTTAAGTTTTTGCAAGGCTTCTGCATCTTTTGAGTTGTCGTTTGAGGGCTGGAGCTGACAATGCAAACATCGTCAGCATATACGAAGACATCTACTCCTTGTGGTAGCTCGAGACAGGCTACATTTTCCATAAGGACATTGAATAAGAAGGGCTTAGAATGCCCCCCTGTGTGTGCCGTTTTCAAGAGAGTAGTATTCTGACATTCTGCCTTGGAACACTACTCTTGCTTCTCTGTCTTGCATGTATCCTTTTGTCCATGTAAGCAGGTTGCCTTTGATCCTCTTTCTGACTAGGGAGGAGAGGATGGTTGCTGCATTGGCCAACTCATATGCCTTTTCTAGATCTAAGAAGACCACTATGGATTTTCTGCCATTTATGGCACTTAGTACATCCATGAGTGCCTACTCCTCCCTATAGGCATAGAGCCTATGGTGTAGGGGCCTGCTTTCCATAGTAGTCTGTTTAGAACCATTCTTTCTGCAACCTTTTCAGAGCAGACTAATGAGGGATATCGGCCTATATGCGCCTTCCTCTTTGGCTTTGGTATTGGTTGCGTGTCTTGCTGTTGCCATTTCTTTGGCCTGGTGTGCTCTGCATATGTCCTGTTTACCAGGAGTAGATATACCTGTTTGGCATGGTCTCCATGTGTCTCAGCATGCTGTAGGTGATTGCATCTGCTCCAGGGGCTGTCTCTTTTCCCCTTGCTGAATGCACTGTTTAGTTCTTCCATACTGAAGGGTGTGTCTGTGTAATCAGGTCTGTTGCAGGCAGTATTGATATCTCTCCACCTTGCTGGGGAAATTTCATTTATTTTTTCCCGTGTTGTTTGGGGAAGGTTGTGGGGATTTTGTCCTTTCTGCAAAGTTTCTGGCTATATTGTCAGCTTCTTCTTGTGGTTGGGATGGATGTCTTTGCCCTGTTCTTCCTTCCCTGCAATTTTTGCAAGGAATCTCCAGATCTGGGTTACTGGAGTTTGTCTACTGATGTTTGCACATCAATCATACCATGCCTGTTGTTTGATTTCTTTTGTCTCAGCTTGATGTGGGCTATTACCTCTCTGAGAAGTCTGTGCATCTCGTCGGATGGTTCCTTTCTGAAGAGTTTCCGGACTCTGTTGACTCTGGCATTGAGTTCTTTGACTCTTTACACAGTAGTACCATGCATCTTTGTGATTGATCTTGGATTGTTTGATCTTTGGCATGGACCTGTTTGCTGCCTCTCTGAGTTTACTGATGAACTCTTCATAGAAGAGTTCTATGTCGTTTGCTGGGTTTTCAAGGTAGTCCCTCGCCCATCTGCGTCATTGTGGCTTCGAATGTAGCCCAGTTTGCAAACTTGGGGTTCCATCTCTCTGGTGGCGGTGGTATGGGGGGCAGCTTTTGGAGCTGTAGGCCAATGTCAATGGCTATGTGATCGCTTTTTGAGGGTCTCGTGCAGCTTCCATGTTGCTTGCTCCTTTAGGGCTGAGTTTGTGAAGGTAAGATCTAGTCTTCCTCATTTTAGGTGAGCTGGCTCTCACTGTTTAGTAGGCACACCTCTGGGAATTCACATGATAACTGGTGTAGATGTCTACCAGTTGTGTTTGTTGTTGTGTAGAGTTCAGGCTTGGGTGATGTGCGTTGAAGTCTCCCCCAATTAGTGTGTTTTCTTGTGTCGCTGCACTGAAGAGTGCTTCCCCTTCAAATGTGTAGTCCCTGACCCTGTATATATTGTGTTCCGTCAGTGTTGCGTCCCCGGGTGCTCTGTCTGGTGAGAGCCGAGTTTTACATTGGCTGAACAGGGGATTAAGTCCCTGAGTCCAGCCGTCTTCCAGAGGTCGATGCTCGCACCTGTTCTTCGCATGCGTACGCTGGAGACTGGGAGGGTAGAATTGGGAATTTCATTGCCGGTAGATGGGGGGCACCTGTTTGGTCCGTTCGATCGGTTCTGGTGTGCTGGCGGGCCTCAAGAGACGGAGGCGACAGTGGTCTGCCAACTTATCGATAATTCCAATATTAGGAATTATGTCCTTTCGAGTTATCCTGGTATTGTGGGCGTGTTAGCATGATTATGGATGGCGCCTTCCTGAGCGTGCATGGATATCCTCTAGGAAAATCACATCGTTGTCATACCAATGTAGGCGCCGGGGCATGTATAAGTAGACAATGTTAGTTTTCTTGAGAGGGTCCTGCATCACGGGGGCTGGATTGTTTTTCATAATCAGGCCACTGGTCTTCTTGCTTTTGTAGTGTAAATGATCAATTTCACTTTTTTTCGCAGGGTCCGTGGGGGAGACGTTCCTTTCGATGATGTTACGAAGGGCTCGTTCGTCCTCTTTGTATTTCTTATGAAACTACTCCCTTGTAAAAGAAAGTGACGTCTTCAAGGGCGGCGGGGCGAGGCTCCTGCTGGTACCACTTATCGATGTTTCTGCGAATGGGTTTTGCGACGTCCCGGTTGAATACCCGTTGTTAATTAAAAACTTGGACAACACTTTCTAATTCAGTGTGTGTGTCCTTCCCCACGAAGAGCAGTGTGAGAGAGCTCTCCTGATGAAGGCGCTGAGTTGCAGTGCGTTTGTATCTCTCTGGACACTCGCTCTCGTCGTTCAGGCACATGCCAGGTTCGTGGGTTTCGTATATACTCATCAGCCCTGATGAGAAGATAATAATAAGAAGAATTGAAAAGACTATATATAAAATCAATTCCACTGATGCTGCCATCATCTTTGACAAAATAATAATAATAATAATAATAATAATAATAATAATAATAATAATAATAATAATAATAATAATAAAATAATAATAATAATGATGATAAAAAGACAACTTAGTAAGTTGCCCCCAGGAACTAACAGGGATTGAACACTTAGTTGTCAAGAAAGAACATTCGACCTAACAATCCGTCAATATGAAACCATAAATGGTAAACTTATTTTAAAAAACAACATTCGACACTCAATCAATATGATACCATAAATGGTAAATTTATTTTTAAAAAACACATTCGACACTCAATCAGTATGAACCATAAATGCTAAATTTATAAAAAGATACATTCGACAGTCAATCAATATGAAACCATAAATGCTAAATTTATTTTTAAAAATGCATTCGACAATCAATCAATATGAAATCATAAATGGTAAATTTATTTAAAAAAAACACATTCGACACTCAATCAATATGAAACCATAAATGGTAAATTTATTAATAAACACAGACGACACAGAACTAATTGTTCAAGAAAACTACAAACAATAAACTGCCTAAAACACCATACGAATGGACTGACCCCGTTGGACCAAACGAGAACCCTAAACAAAAAATAGATAAATAAAATGGACTGCAGAACAAACAAGGGTGGGTCCGAGACGCATCTGAAATATTGACAAAAGTCATGTTTGCAATCAGGGACGACAAGCCACTGGGTCGTGACACGGTCAGAAGGTAAAGACAAAGATAACCCTTATCTCGACCAAAGAATTGGAGGTCAAATATCTTTAAATTGAAGCTGAGGATTAAAGATATTCCCTTGATGTTTTGAGAGTCGAAAAAGGGATATTCATTATTCACAAATGTAAAATGGTTTAGTTATATAGGTCAGAAGGTAAAGACTAAGATAAACCTTATCTCGACCAAAGAATTGAGATAAAATAATCTTTGTTTAAATTGAGAGGAGGATTAAAGATATCCCTTTGATTTTTCGACATTCAGAAAAGGGATATTCATCTTTCACAAGTGCAAAATGGTTTAGTTATATGCGTCAGAATGTAAAGGTTAAGATAAACCTTTATCTTGACCAAAGAATTTGAGGTCAAATATCTTAAATTGGAGCGGAAGATTAAAGATAGTCATTTGATTCTTTGAGAGTCGGAAAAAAACATATTCATTATTCACAAATGTAAAAATGGTTTAGTTATATGGGCCAGAAGATAAAGGTTAAGATAACCCTTATCTCGACAAAGAATTTGAGGTCAAATATCTTTAAATTGGAGCCGAAGATTAAAGATACCCATTTGATTTTTTCAGAGTCATAAAAGGGATATTCATTATTCACAAATGTAAAATGGTTTAGTTATATAGGTCAGAAGGTAAAGACTAAGATAAACCTTATCTTGACCAAAGAATTTGAGAGAAAATATATTTAAATTGGAGCCAAGGGTAAAGATATACACTTGGTTATGATTTCCAATGAATAATTAGAGTAACATAAGAGCACGTCTGAAGGTGAAGACTAAGATAAAACCTTATCTTGACCAAGATGTTAGGATAAAAATATCTTTAGATTGGAGCTAAGGATTAAAGATATCTTGATTTATTTAATTTCCAATGGGGAATATAAGAGACAAATAAGAGCATTTTCATCATTCAATGATGTCAAATGGTTCAGGTTTATCCATATTCCATTATGAATCTCCTTTTGTCATTTATTTAAGATATTAAAAGACAGATAAATAGAAAAATGATTTGTTGCAATTCAGTAACTTCTGACTAATTGGAAGTAAGTCCACTAAAATTGAATGAATTTTTTTCATATAATTCCATGATAAAATCATTCACAAATTTATAATGGTTTTGCTTTGAAGATATTCCATGAAAATTCTTCACGTATCATATATATATTATTTTTTATTTTTTTAAATAAATCAGGAATAGTAACATGATTTTTGGCACTTCAGTAACTTTAGACAAATTAGAAAGTAGGTCCTTTAAAATAGAATGTTTTTTATTCATAAATCCAAGATAAAAATTCTTTATAATTCTAATATAAAATTCTCATTCCCGCTCATCATAGCACAGACAAATGACAAGAGATTCCAGGTGGGCGAATCAAGACGAATCATGAATCATGTCGATTCTTCATGACTTGAATCGACTCGATTCGCTAGGCGTAAACGCAGCTTATGGATATATATATATATATATATATAATATATATATATATATATATATATATATATATATATATATATATATATAATATATATATAGCTGCAGGGAGAACGAAGACGAAGACTATGAAGGTAAAAACCTTGATTACATTCTTCTAAGCACACCCGTGTCACAGGTGTGGCGTATCCCTAAATTGTTTTTTGGGGGGGATTCAAAGAGGATTCAAAGAACCTCTTGAATCCCCTTTCATTATCGTAACTGGCTCCAGCTGACTTCGTGTATCTAGTAGGGATCATTTCTGTGTTTTCCCCTTCAATATCACGGAGATTCGCTGCATTGGAAAGCAATATTTAATGGATTTCACCTTCGCTTTTTTTTTTGGGTGGGGGGGTGGGGTTGGGGGGTGGAGGGATTACCTCGTCGATTTTGGGCTACACTGAAATATCCGTTTGGTTTCGTAAATACATAATAATAATAGACGGTTCGTCATCAGGGTCTCAACGGCATATAATTCAAATATTATAGTGATGATATGGGCGATAAATAGTGTTGATATATATGTATGTAAGCGCTTGGGTTTTTCTGCCTATCATTTTCTTGTTGTATATGCTTATTTAATAAAGTCACGTGCATCTGCTGTAATTAAGCATGTATGCATATATATATATATATATATATATATATATATATATATATATATATATATATATATATATATCTTTTAAAAGGAGCCCATAAACTTTATGGGCTCCTTTTATTAGATGGAATTCTGTTGTTACAGAACATTTTTACCAGTCATATATATATATATATATATATATATATATATATATATATATATATATATATATATATATATATATATATCAATAGAAGGATCCACAGTAATATATTCAAAGGTTGAAGCATCGTTACATCCACGTTCAACATCCACCACACCAATACGTATGACCAATTTCGTTGGAAACTACAATCGACTGACCACTTGGTGAAGAATTACTTTTGGACTATCGCCCCTACGAAAGAAGATGCTTTTTCAGTACAAAGGATTAAGAATCAGATAAAGTTTCTTTGGATTTTGCAGCGGAGCAGGTTATGTCTAAGATGCACAGAGAATCTTTTTCAGGCCTCATTACTGAGTGTTCAAGTCCACAGGAGGATGGACGAAAGCTTTAAGCTTTGTATATATTTCTATAATATATTTTATCTATATAAACAAGGATATTACTGTGGATCCTTCTATTAACTTCTTCGAAGCACCATACGGTGTTTTTACATTGCATATAATTATATACGTATATATATCTATATATACTCTGTGTGTTTGTATATGTGGTATGTACTTTGTAAAACTCTTTGTCTGTCATGTTTGAATTTCTTGCTGGCGCTGAAACACTTACCAGTTATAATTCCCTATTGGCGGAAGTTATTCCCAAGGTATAGAGAATTCCATTTTAAATTAATTTTTGCTGGCTTAATATGTTTTAATATATAAAAAAAATAAAGCGTTTACGGGGGACTTAAATTCTTAATAATGCAAGTTTTTACCAATCTTACCAGTCAGTTACCAATCAGCTATCTCTTCTAAGTACTTCGTATATTAGAGAATACTCTGTGTTTTAACTATTGAACGTCTTCACTTGACAGCTGAATCTTCGCTCAAGATAGTTTATTGGTGTATAAACGAGATGAATATTATTGCTATTTTTTATTTTTTCAATAACATTGGCATAGTTTAATTTCTTTTTCCCGCAATGAATTAGAAACCACTTTTATTTATATTTCGATCCTTAAAATCCAGAATCGACTAAGAACAGGCATAATCAGTAGAATACGAATCAAATAGTGTTAATAGTATCAATAGTTTCTATTCAGTACCCTTTAAAACAAAAACACAAACAATGGACGACTTTTGTCTTCGCACGTACGTACATTGACCTTGCTTGCAAATCGTTACTCCTTGGTCCTGGCGATGACGTCACCAAGAACTGATATATTTTTTCTCGTTTTTAATCGCATCGGCTCCAAGCTAGTAACCAAGTTGTGTCAGTGGTAGTGTTGTGTTTGACAAGTGGGCGGGGTACGTTTAGACAAATCTCTCTCTCTCTCTCTCGTATTTCGTTGTGAGACTTTTCGACTGGCGTAGATTTGCATCCGGGATCGTCTACGAGAGGTATTTGATGTCCTCTCCAACTCAGCAATGGTGGTTATCATGATTGTCTATTGAGTAACTATGTAGATTCACATCGCTATCCTCTGATTTTTAGGCGAGTCCCTTACGACGCTCCTGGTTGGCTGTTGATAAGCCAGTCGCAGGGCTGGAAGCTTTTAGTCTCTCTCGAGAGTTCACACAGGCAGGATGTCTGTTCCACCTCTCCTGAGGGATACTTTTGAAAGACGTATCCCTCAGGAGAGGATAAACATACATCCTGCCTATGTGAACTCTCTCGAGAGAGACTGAGAGTTTCCAGCCCTGTGATTGGCATATCAACAGCCAATCAGGAGCGTCAGATGCACGCTTGATATGAATATACTATAGTACCATTCACTTGATAATGAAAGCCAATCAACTTTGCACTGGGAATTTAACGCTGCCGTCGAATACTGGTGAATTGACATCTACTATATTCTAAGGGCATTATAACTCCTTGATGCAAAAATTAATTCCGTCTGAAAGAAAATGTTCGACTTTCCATCAAGCCATTAAATAACTGTAATCAAGTTGCTCTTGTTTAGATTGTATGATTTAATGGCCAATGTTTTGTTAGGATACTGGAAGTGGTTCCGGCATTTCTTTTATCCAAAGAGTTTATTTATCATTTATTCATTTATGTAAGTTGTTAGTGCGTTAGGTATATATTTCCTTATTTACTTTTATTGATCATTGTTCCTAAGATCCCTAAATACGCACTTTTTTATGCCTTTTATTACCACAATGATTATATTTCAACCAACCATCATAGCATTGTGTTTGCTAACCTAAGGTCTAATATAATATAACTTAGTAATTGTATAGTAATCATAATTAATAGTAATCATATTGAAAAAGTCTAATAATAGTGACGGAATTTATTTTTATATGATTTTTTTTATTTCACTGCATTCTAAGTACAGTGACTCTCAAGAATTCTTCACATCCAGTGTGTAAGTACAGAAATATAAACAAAAATTTATTCTGTAATTCTTTGATAAGTGAGTTTTATTTTGCCGTTTCGTTATCATCGTGAGTCTAATTTTACTCATTTATACGAATTTTTGCTTACTCGTGGAGTAAGCCTACAAAAGCTACTTTGTTGATGTTGCTTTTTTTATTATTCTTATTTGTGGGGGATAGGAAAGGTCTATGGAAAAGCCTAAAAAGGCCTGAAAAAGGCGTTTCGCGTTGAGTTAAAGATTTAGGAATTTTAGTATGGGATATTTGCGATTCATTTATTAGAATGAAGATGTAAAAAATAAATCATAAAATTATTGCGTATTTATTTTACTTTTCGTTGGTGAAAGAACGCTCTATTTGACTCGTAAATCATTTACCACGCGCTTCGAGTAAGCTGGAGGTCGGATCACGCAATTTTTTCGTTGAATCTTGTTGAAATTTCATTTTATCGAAACTTGGTAATATGAATTTATTTCAATTTACGAGCGAACGTGACTGGTCTAGAATAGGATTATCATGTTCATACATTAATTTCCTAAGATTATACATTTGGTTCGTACAATCATTATCATTACAATACACTGACAGACTGACTGATATTCTGACATTTACATTGATTATCTCACAAGCAAGTGCAATAATCTCTTTAGGCCAGCCTTCTACTCATATTCTGCCTATTCTGATACTGCCATAAAAATATTGACGAATTAATTGCATTAAATTAGACAGTTATATATATGCACCAAGATCTGGCATAGCCTGAGTCGAATAGGGTTATTATTATTCTAATTATTATTCGTAATTAGTCTTATTTTCTTTCCACTGTGAATTTTTGCTTTTCGTGCAAGCAATCGTATTCAATTTCAATTCATTGCAGTTGAGCTGAATAAACTCGTTAACGATTTATATGTTGACTTTAATTGCAGAATGCAAAGAGAGAGAGAGAGAGAGAGAGAGAGAGAGAGAGAGAGAGAGAGATTGCAGTAGCGTGTCATGAGAGAGAGAGAGAGTTGTTTATGTAAATGTGAGAGAGTTAACTAGAGAGAGAGAGAGAGAGAGATTCCAGTAGCGTGTCATGAGAGAGAGAGAGAGTTGTTTATGTAAATGTGAGAGAGTTAACTAGAGAGAGAGAGAGAGAGAGAGAGAGAGAGAGAGAGAGAGAGAAATTTAGTATTTAGCATTCGGAAAACGAAAAATGGGTTATAATAATTTGGGAAATATAACATTGATATTATTATCGTAAAATCGAAAAATTGGTTATAATCATTTTGTGAAATATAACCTTGAGATTGTATTAGAAAAGCGAAGAATTGCTTATAATAATTTTGTGAAATATGACCTGGATATTACATTCGAAAAACGAAAAATTGGTTATAATTATGTGGTGAAATGTAACCTGGATATTCTATTCGAAAAGCGAAAAATTGGTTATAATAATTTTGTGAAATATAACCTGTTTATGATTATTTTCTGAAATAAACTAGGCAGTTATATCTAGCCTGGGGAATCGAGTCGATGTCCGTATCCTGGTTATAATAGCTGGAATATTGGGGAGGATATTATTTCATGAGCGAACTGACAAAAAAAAAAAAAAGGAGGAATTTGTATGTATAATATGATGACTAAACCAATTTTAAAAGAGATTTGAATGTTATTCTGGTGGGGGAACGTGTCCATCTCTCTCTCTCTCTCTCTCTCTCTCTCTCTCTCTCTCTCTCTCTCTGTCAAAATAGGAGAGGGTAAAAATTCTCTATCTCCCTCCCTCTCTCAAAACAGGAGGAGAGTATATAGTTTCGTCACAATCTCTCTCTCTCTCTCTCTCTCTCTCTCTCTCTCTCTCTCTCTCTCTCTCTCTCTCTCTCTCTCTCAGACAGGCGAGTGTAAAATTTATCCCTCTACCTCCCTCACTCTTTCGAAACGACTGTGTATAATTCACAACAACATCTCTCTCTCTCTCTCTCTCTCTCTCTCTCTCTCTGCTACTGCAGAAGAATCGGTGTGATCAGCCAAACCTCTGGCGAGGTTGCAAGCCATCAGATGTCACGAGAAACACGGCGAACGCAACTTACGATGTCCGTCTATCCACGCTAACGTGTTTTAGGGAGATTTGGGAAATGGCCCCGGGTTAAAAAAAAATATCGACCGTTATCGAACGCTGTGATGTCAAACGCGAGAGAGAGAGTGAAAGAGTTAGAGAGAGAGAGAGAGATAGATGATAATTGATAGGTCCCGTGGAACTTGATTGGTACAGGTATTGATCTGGATGCGTTCGTGGAGTTTGTATAGTAGACTCGTTGCTTTGGAATGGTTCAAGTTCGTGGGTTTTAATTACTTGAGGTTTGAAATGGTTTAGGGTTGTGGGTTTTAAAGTACTTGAGGATTGAGATAGTTATGGTTCTTGGATTTTATTAAAGTACTCGAGGTTTGAAATGGTTTAGGTTCGTTTGTAATAAAAACTTTAAAAACTCAAGGGATTAGATTACTTTAAATTTCATGGGTTTTACATTTGGGCTCGTAGGGTTAAAAATATTTTAGGCTCGTGGATTTAGAATTGTTTAGGTTCGTGTGACTTACCAAGAGTTTTTGCATCTTAATTAACACGTGTGGAGGATGTAGGTTCTCTCTCTCTCTCTCTCTCTCTCTCTCTCTCTCTCTCTCTAACTGTGACTGGATAGACAGACAGACAGACAGACATCCAGATAGATACATCCCGCCTTCTGCTGGCTACTAGTAGCTATTTGCATTGTCTTCTATACCCCAATAGCATGGACCTCCGAGATTGAAGAGCCCAGGCAAACGACCTCCCGAAAAAATAAAGGGAATATTGTTTGCAGTCCTGGACAAAGAAAGCTTATTGGTACAAGTCACTCTTATATCAGAATGTTCGGGATTGGAGAGCCTACAGCCTGTACGGAAACTTAATCCCCGATGAGAGTCGATTTCGAACATTCTAATATAAGAAACCATTCAAAATATTGTAAAATATATATAGAAAGAAGCCATTTCCAAATCATAGGCCAAACAAGCAATGCATATGAACTGCCTATCCTAGAGTCATTATTGATTAAACAACTGGTTCCCCAGTTAAATACCCAGACCTCCTCCACACAACTGTACCTGAGCTAACTTTTATTTATGTATTGTCATTCTGTCTCTTGCCTTCTCTGCATAAGGTTGGTCAGCGGTCTTTGTCTTTTTTTTCCCTTTTTTTGTTTTTTTGTTTTGTTTTGTTTGTTTCTGTGTTTTTATAATTGTGTTGTAATTATAAATGTTGAATTTTAGAGTAATTTTTAAATTAATTTTTTTTAATTTTTTTATTTTAAGGAATTTTATTTATTGTCTAACAGATTCCCTAAGGATGTAATAATGATATTACGAAACGTAGGAAATAAAGAATTGAAAAAGAATTACAACGTTTTCCAATGGTCCACTTCATGCTGATGTGTCCTACTGGCCGTTGCTTCCTGTATCCTATATATATATATATATATATATATATATATATATATATATATATATATATATATCAGGTTCAGGTTCAGGTTTATCCATATTCCATTCCATTATAAATCTCCTTTTTTTCATTTATTTAAGGTATTAAAGACAGATAAGCAGAAAAATCATTCATAAATGTAAAATGATTCACATATGTAAAATGGTTTTCCTTTGAACATATTCCATGAAAATGCTTCACCTATCATATATATTTACATTATTTCTTTAATAAATTAGGAGTAGTAACATGATTTTTGGCAAGTTCAGTAACTTTCGACAAATTGGAAAGTAGGTCCTCTAAAATTAGATGTTTTTTTTTTTTTTTTTATAAATCCATGATAAAAATTCATTATAACTCCAAGGTAAAATTCTTATTCCCGCTCATCATACACAGACAAATGACAAAAGATTCCAGGTGGGCGAATCAAGAACGAATCATGAATCGTGTCGATTCTTCATGACTTGAATCGACTCGATTCGCTTGGCGTAAACGCAGCTTATGGATATATATATATATATATATATATATATATATTATATATATATATATATATATATATATATATATATATTATATATATATATATCTATATATACGTATATATATATATATATATATATATATATATATATATATATATATATATATATATATATATATATATATATATATATATATATATATATAGCTGCAGGGAGAACGAAGACGAAGACTATGAAGGTAAAACCTTGATTACTTCTTCTAAGCACACAACCGCGTCACAGGTGTGGCGCGTATCCCCCCTGGGGGGGGGGGGGGTGGGGGGGGGGGGGGGCGGCGGGGCTCCTGTGATATCCCCGACATTTTGGGGGATTCCAAGAGGATTCAAAGAACCTCTTGAATCCGCTTTCATTATCGTACTGGCTCCAGCTGACTTTGTGTATCTAGTAGGGATTCATTTCTGTGTTTTCCCTTCAATGTCACAGGAGATTCGCTGCATTGGAAAGCAATATTTAATGGATTTCACCTTCGCGCTTTTTTTTTTTTTTGGGGGGGGGGGGCTGGGGGTGTTACCTCGTGCGATTTTGGGCTACAATGAAATCCTCCGTTTGGTTTCGTAAATAGATAATAATAATAATAGAAGGTTCGTCATCAGGGTCTCAACGGCATATCATTCATAATAATCATAATGATGATGATAAATAGTGTTTATAATATAGTATGTAAGCGCTTGGATTTTTCTGCCTATCATTTTCCTGTGGTATTCGCTTATTAAATGAAGTCACGTGCATTCTACTGTGTTTTTTTAAGCATATATATATATATATATATATATATATATATATATATATATATATATATATATATATATATATATATATAGAGAGAGAGAGAGAGAGAGAGAGAGAGAGAGAGAGAGAGAGAGAGAGGGGGGAGCAACGGCCAGTAGGACACATCAGCGTGAAGGTGGACCATTGGAAACGATGTAATTCTTTTCATTCTTTATATCCTACGTTTCGTAATATCAGTATTACATCTTCAGGGAATCTGTTAGACAATAAATAAAATTCCTTAAAAATAAAATAATACTTTAAACTTTAAAATTACTCTAAAACTTGAACATTTATAAATTACAACAGAATTAAAAAAAACAAGAAACAAAAAAAAAAAAAAAAAAAAGACCAAAGACCACTAACCAACTTTATGCAGAGAAGGCAAGAGACAGAATGGCAATACATAAATAAAAGTTAGCTCAGGTACAGTTTGTGTGGAGGAGGTCTGGGTATTTAACTGGGGAACCAGTTGTTTAATAAATAATGACTCTAGGATAGGCAGTTCATATGCATTGCTTGTTTGGCCTATGATTTGGAAATGGCTTCTTACTATATATATTTCACAATTTTTTGAATGGTTTCTTATATGAGAATGTTCGGAATCGACTCTCATCGGGGATTAAGTTTCCGATATCAGGGCTGTAGGATCTCCAATCCCGAATATTCTGATATAAGAAACCATTCAAAAAATTGTAAAATATATATAGAAAGAAGCCATTTACAAATCATAGGCCAAACAAGCAATGCACATGAACTGCCTATCCTAGAGTCATTATTGATTAAACAACTGGTTCCCCAGTTAAATACCCAGACCTCCTCCACACAACTGTACCTGAGGTAACTTTTATTTATGTATTGTCATTCTGTCTCTTGCCTTCTCTGCATAAGGTTGGTCAGCGGTCTTGGGTCTTTTTTTTTTTTTTGTGTGTGTGTTTTTTAATTGTGTTGTAATTTATAAATGTTGAATTTCAGAGTAATTTTAAAGTAATTTTTAAATAATTTTAAAGGAATTTTATTTATTGTCTAACTGATTCCCTGAAGATGTAATATAGATATTACGAAACGTAGGAAATAAAGAATATATATATATATATATATTATATATATATATATATATATATATATATATATATATATATATATATATATATATATTTGTGTAAGTATATGTGTTTGTGCGTGGTCATACTCTCTGTCTATCGTTGTTTGAATTCCTTGCTGGCGCTGAAACACTTACCAGTTATAATTCCCTATAGGCGGAAGTTGTCCCTAATGTATCGTATGTTTTTTATTTTGAATTAATTTTGGTGGCTTAATATGTTTTCATACGAAAAAATTAAAGCGTTTACGTGACATAAATTCTTAATTATGAACGTGTTTACCATTCTCACAGTCAGTACCAATCAGCTATCATTGTGGATATGCGATGATATCTCTTCTAAGTACTTCGTATATTAGAGTATGCTCAGTCTTTAACTGTTAACGTCTTCATTTGAGAATTAGATATTCGCACAAGATAGTATATTGGTGTTTAACGAGATGAATATTATTCCTATGTCAATTTTTTTTCAATAACACTGGCATAGTTTAATTCTTTTTCCCGCCACTGAATTAAAAACCACTTTTATTTTTATTTGATCCTTAAAATCCAGAATCGACTAAGAACAGGTATAATCAGTAGAACACGGAATCAGATAGTTACCTTTTAAACAAACACAAACAATGGACGACTTTGTCTTCCCACGTACGTACATTGACCTTGCTTGCAAATCGTAGCTCCGTGGTCCATGGCGATGACGTCACCAAGAACTGATATATTTTTTCTCGTTTTTAATCGCTTCGGCTCCAAGGAGTAACCAAGTTGTGTCAGTGGTAGTGTTGTGTTTGACAAGTGGGCGGTTACGTTAGACAAATCTCTCTCTCTCTCTCGTATTCCGTTTGTGAGCTTTTCGACTGGCGTAGATTTGCATCCAGGATCGTCTACGATAAGTATTTGATGTCCTCTCCAACTCAGCATTGGTAGGTTACTTGATTGTTTATCGAGTAGCTATAGTAGATTCACATCGACTATCCATCTGATGTCTAGGCGAGTCCCTTACGACGCTCCTGATTGACTGTTGATAAGCCAGTCGCAGGGCTGGAAACTCTCAGTCTCTTGGGAGAGTTCATACAGGCAGGATGTCTGTTCCACCTCTCTGAGGGATACTTTTGAAAGACGTATCCCTCAGGAGAGGTAGAAACATACATCTGCCCCTATATTAACTCTCGAGAGACTGAGAGTTTCCAGCCCTGTGATTGGCATATCAACAGCCAATCAGGAGCGTCAGATGCACGCTTGATATGAATCTACTATAGTACCGTTCACTTGATAATGGAAGCCAATCAACTTTGCACTGGGAATTTAACGCTTCTGTCGAATACTGGTGAATTGATATCTATATTCTAAGGGCATTATAAATCCTTGATGCAAAAATTAATTATGCCTGAAAGAAAATGTTCGACTTTCCACCAAGCCATGGAATAACTGTATTCAAGTTGCTTCTTGAAGATTGTATGGTTTAATAGCCAAAGTTTTGGTAGAATATTCGAAAGTTGGCTGTTCGGCATTTCTTTTATCCAAACAGTTTATTTATCATTTATTTAGTCTGTAAGTTGTTAGTTCGTCATGTATATTTTATTTATTTATTATTACCACAATGATTATATTTCAACCAACCCCTCATAGCATTGTGTTTGCTAACCTAAGGTCTAATTAATATGACTTAGTAATTGTATAGTAATCATATTGAAAAGTTCTAATATAATGACAGAATTTATTTATATGATTTTTTATTTCAGCTGTATTCAAAGTACAGTGACCCTCAAAAATTACTTCACATTCAATTATGTAAGTACAGAAATATAAATTTATTCTGTAATTCTTTGATAAGCGAGTTTATTTTTGCCATTTCCTTATCAGTCGTGAGTCTAATTTTACTAATTTATCCGAATTTTTTGCTTACTCGTGGAGTAAGCCTACAAGCTACTTTGTTGATGTTGCTGTTTTTTGTTATTGTTCTTATCTGTGGGGGGATAGGAAAGGTCTATGGAAAGCCTAAAAAGGCCTGAAAAAGGCGTTTCGCGTTGAGTTAAAGATACAGGAATTATAGGATGGGATATTTGCGATTCATTTATTAAAATGAAGATGTAAAAAATAAATCATAAAATATAGCGTATTTATTTTAATTTTCGTTGGTGAAAGAACGCTCTATTTGACGCGTAAATCATTTTAGCACGCGCTTCGCGTAAGCTGGAGGTCGGGTCACGCAATGTTTTCGTTGAATCTTGTTGAAATTTCATTTTATCGAAACTTGGTAATTTATGAATTTATTTCAAATTACGAGCGAACGTGACTGGTCTAGAATAAATTATACATGTTCATACATTAATTTCCTTAAGATTATACATTTGGTTCGTACAATCATTATCATTACAATACACTGACAGACTGACTGATATTCTGACATTTACATTGATTATCTGACAAGCAAGTGCAATAATCTCTTTAGGCCTACCTTCTACTCATATTCTGCCTATTCTGATACTGCCATAAAAATATTGACGAATTAATTGCATTAAATTAGACAGTAATATATATGCACCAAGATCTGGCATAGCCTGAGTCGAATGGGGTTATTATTATTCTAATTATTATTCGTAATTAGTCTTATTTTCTTTCCACTATGAATTTTAGCTTTTCGTGCAAGCAATCAATTGCAGTTCATTGCAGTTGAGCTGAATAAACTCGTTAACGATTTATATGCTGACTTTAATTAC
>NC_087208.1:47553112-47562523 GCF_015104395.2 Macrobrachium nipponense | reverse complement strand
AGCAAACGATGAGGAATCAGATGAAGCTAAGGTAATTTCCGGTGTGCCACAAGGTACGGTGTTAGCTGCATTACTGTTTGTTATTAATGATTACAGACATAGACAGTAATGTTAAGGACTCGGTAGTGAGTAGTTTCGCCGATGACACAATGAATAGGTAGAAGAAATTACTTGTGATGAAGATAGGAACGCGCTACAAAGAAAAACCTTAACAAAGTATATGATTGGGCAGGAGGTAATAGGATGGTATTTAACTCTGATAAATTTAAATTTTGAATCAATAAATTATGGAGACAGAGAAGGAAAGCTAAAAGGAAGCTATATGCATATAGGGGACCTAATAGTGAGTAAATCACAAAAATAAGGAAGCAGTTAGAGACCTTGGTGTGATGATGAATAGGAACATGTTATGCAACGATCAAATAGCAATTCTATTGGCAAAATGTAAAGCAACTGGGAATGTTGTTACGGCATTTCAAACAAGAAAAGCTGAACACATGATTATGCTTATAAAACAATATGTTCGTATGTCCACTTGAATATTGCAATATGATATGGTACCCACATTATCAAAAGGATATTGAACAAATAGAGAGTGTACAAAGGTCCTTTACAGCTAGAATAGAAGAAGTTAAGGACCTTGACTACTGGGAAAGACTACAGTCCTTAAAATTATATAGTCTAGAAAGGAGAAGAGAACGCTACATGATATTCAGGCATGGAAACAGATAGAAGGAATAGCTGAAAACATCATGGAGCTAAAAATATCAGAAAGAGCAAGCAGAGGTAGATTAATAGTGCCCAAAACTATACCAGGAAAATAAGGAAAGCACACAGGACATATCCCTACGCACCTGCATCGATAATGCAGCGTCTATTCAATGCGTTGCCAGCTCATCTGAGAATATAATAGGAGTGAGCGTAGATGAGTTTAAGAATAAGCTCAACAATACTCTAAACTGCATCCCAGACCATCCAAGATTGGAAGATGCAAAAATATACCGGAAGATGTACTAGCAACTCTCTGGTAGACATTAGAGGTGCCTCACACTGAGGGACCTGGGGCAACCCGAACAACATGTAAGGTCTGTAAGGTAGGTAAGGTCTCTTATACAAGAACGCACATACACATTCACACATGTATATACAAAACCATGAATTTACAGTCATTATAGGGTAATAATTAATAATAATAATAATAATAATAAGGAATAATAATAATAATATATAAATAATAATAATAATAATAATAATAACGACAATCAAAAGCCACAGTAGTGTTAAAATATATTATTGTACAATGGTAAAAAAATACAAGGAGAGACTTTCGGATACTGCTCCGTATCCCTCTTCAGTCCTACTGACGGTCAAACAATGGAGGGAGCGTTACAACAGTGAAAAAAAAAAAAAAAAATATATATAACAACTGTTCAAGGCGGATGGATCTAAGTGTTGGTCAGGTAATCCCCGTTCGGTTGTTTCTGTTGGCGAGACGGCTGGAACGGCGAAGTGGTCGTTCAGGTGATTCCAGCTGAGCAGACACTCCATCGGTGCCATGACTTGAAGCTGTAGTAACCTCAGTCATCTGGGGATAAAAGAGAGGTGGGAGCAACATCAGGGGTCTCACAATCACCGGACATATGAGTCCTAAAATCATTGACAAAGTGGTCAATTATTAAAGAATTGGTATTTTAAAACTATCTTCATCAGTGAAGGTTTTTGTTCCCTTCAAAAGCACACCCCTTTCTAATAGCAGCTCCTTCCACTAGGCGACGAAACGACCCAACATCCCCACTCTTAAAATGACAGAGCGCCATTCCAATTGATGTTGTGTCCTGGAACGATGAATGTGAATCACCTCAACGACCACTTCGCCGTTCCAGCCGTCTCGCCAACAGAAACAACCGAACGGGGATTACCTGACCAACACTTAGATCCATCCGCCTTGAACCAGTTGTTATATATATTTATTTTTTATTTTTTTTTCACTGTTGTAACGCTCCCTCCATTGTTTGACCGTCAGTAGGACTGAAGAGGGATACGGAGCAGTATCCGAAAGTCTTCCTTCCTTGTATTTTTTTACCATTGTACAATAATATATTTTAACACCTACTGAGGCTTTGATTGTCAATATTTATAGCCTCGTTACGGAGGTTCCTTAGTTCAATAATAATAATAATAATAATAATAATAATAATAATAATAATCTACCCAACTACACCTACACTTACAATGAAACATTTTCATTAACAGTAATCTTGATTCACGAATCATGACACAATGACACAATCTTCATTTAGGAGACGAAATTGATAATTTTTTTTACTCCGAAAGGATCATGTGTTATTAATCTCTTGGCATACAGAAAAAAAAAGAGATATATTTTCAGTGATAAAAAAAAAATTATCTGAAGTGTTAAACAAGCAATTCTGAGGATTTCTGTCGCTTTATTTACAATTCACTGCGATTATTTTCATGTTCTTTATTCCTCAATTATCAATATTGGCTTTATTCTGTATTATTCGGTATTAACTAAAATATTATTATTATTATTATTATTATTATTATTATTATTATTATTATTATTATTATTCAAAGATGAACTTCATTCATATGGAAGAAGCTATCCACAGGGGGTCAAATATTAGTAATATCTTTATTATTCATTATTATTATTATTATTATTATTATTATTATTATTATTATTATTATTATTATTCAGAAGATGAACCTAACACAGATGGAAAAAGCCCACAAAAGGGGCCCATTGACTTGAAATTCAAGCTTCCAAAGATAATTATTATCATCATTATTTTTATTATTATCATTCTGAGGATGACCTTAATGCACATGGATTAACCCACCACAGGGGCCATTGACTTGAAATTCAAGCTTCCAAAGATTATTATTATTATTATTATTATTATTATTATTATTATTATTATTATTATTATCCAGTTGATGACCGTACTACATATGGAACAAGCAAATGACATTCGAGAAACTTGCAAAATGCTACCGGCCCACTATTTCTATATTATCAGAAACGAATGGGACGACAGATAATGCAATGAATTACCGGGCAAACGAATCTGAAAGAGGTACCTGTAATTAGTCAATAGAGGGAATATAATTACCTGTATGACACACACATGCACACACAAACACACACAGCCTTTATGTCGGAGGACACTGACGAACAAACACGATTACCATCGCTAATGTCATCTTAATCCCCATTGAATATCTGGCTACAACACTCGAGGAATAGCAAGCAGGACGCGCGCGAACTAAATTAGCCTGAATGAATCTGACGTTCTCTCTCTCTCTCTCTCTCTCTCTCTCTCTCTCTCTCTCTCTCTCTCTCTCTTGCTCTCGCCTCCCTATCGCTGTCTCTCTCTATCTTTTATAGCTTTTTCTCTCTCTCATTCTTAACAATACTCTCTCTCTCGCCCTCTCATTTTTATAGCTCTCTCTCTCTGTGTCGTTCTCTCTTGCGCTCTATCTCATTTTTTTTATAGTTCTCTCTCTCTCTCTCGCTCTTGCTCTCACTCCTGCCTTTGCTCTCTCTCTCTTATTTCTAATAACTTTCTCTCTCACTTTTTTAATAGTATTCTCTCTCTCTCTCTCTCTCTCTCTCTCATCTCTCTCTCTCTCTCTCTCTCTCGGTGGCTCTTTCTTTCCCTCGTTTTTCATCTCTCTATCTTTCTTTTTTCCTATTTCCCTAACTAGCTCTCTCTCACACTCTCTCTCTCCCTATCCCGCCTCCTTCCCCCCTTCTCTCTCTCTCTCTCTCTTCTCTCTCTCTCTCTTCTTCTCTTAGCTCAGATCTGGCTAACAAGTCCACCGTGATTTAACGCCGAGTAGGATATCAGATCTTTATTGGCCCCGTCCATGATCCTGCATTATAATGCGCTGCAATGAAGCACGAAGATAATAAGGTTCATTTATTATGGGTTCCTTAATTTTTCATTTAATTTAATTTCTTAATTTGGAGTGAGGTTATTACGTATGAGGCTCATTTGGCGTCTGAGTGATTTCTGAAGTGGTATATATACCTTTCGAGGTCTTGGGTCGAATTAAAAAAAAAAAGTATTTATTTATTTATTTTGCATAGATTGGCTTAAATACTTACTGATTTATTTTTTTAAAGGGTTGTTTTCTCAGGGAACCGAATTGTTTTTATTTTTCATCCATTTTTTTTATTTTTAATTGTATTTTTTTTATTTATTTTTTTGCATACATTGGCTTTGGCAGTTAATGACTAAATGATTTATTTTTTTTAAGGGTTGTTTTCTCAGGGAACCGAATTGTTTTTATTTTTCATCCATTTATTTATTTATTTTTTTTTTTGCATACATTGGCTTTGCAGTTAATGACTAAATGATTTACTTTTTTTAAAAGGTTGCTTTTTTTCTCGGGGAAGTTAACTGTTTTTAACTGTTTCTAATACAGCAAGATGTTTGACTATACAAACGTGTATTTATGCGAATGAGGTAAGGGTATTTGAACACAAATTGTGATTATTTTAGATTTATCTATATATATATATATATATATATATATATGTTATATATATATATATATATATATATATATATATATATATAGCATATATCTCGACATTTTCATGCATCGAAAACAATAATGTGCTAATACCTAGCTAAATTATTAACTAGGAACAATATGGTAGCCATGCAGAGAGGATTGTGGATCCTAAGGGCTACTTGAAAAAATAAAACTGAAACCCAACGTTTGTTTTATTCTTATTCTCAAAATAGAGAATTGTTAAATAAAATCAAAAGGTCTAGTGAATTAAATCTATAGTTTAATTATCTTTAAAAAAAACGTTCAACTTTTTAAAAGTATATATTTTTTTTTAAAGATGAGATTTCCAAATCAAATCGAGACAGCTCACAAAGAACATGTAATATCGAAATATATTCCAGATGGATAAGATTATATGAAATGTTTTTAGAACGTGCGACTAATTCGGTTATATTTCTAAACGGAGGATTGTTTTAATATAAAATTAAATAAAGGATTTTTTTTTTAAATAAAATAAAAGCTTCCTACAAAGAACCCATACATTCTAATCAGATTACAAGTAAGTTCACGACCGCATGAAGAAACGTTTCAGAATGCATAAAAGGTGCGGGGGTGGGGGGGATAAGAGTCCAGAAGCATTTTAGACGCCAAGTGCCCCGCAACCCCCTTTTAAGAATGCATACCCGGTCCGTAATGCAGACGTATCGTAGCAGTAAGCTTAATAGCCTAAAAGGATAATGGACCATCATTTTGCCAAATTTAGCCCCAAGCCAAATTTATGATTAGGGTTATAAATTACACCACACACCCCCTCACTTTTTTTTTTCTTTCTCGCGTTCCAGTAAAAAATAATTAAAAATTTCCATTAAGGCAAATCGCCTCGCCTTGTAATCTTTGACGCTATTTCATGCTTGCGTGCTGTGTGTGCATTGGTCCGGTGAACAGCTGTTCATATTTTTGCAGGTTTTTTTTTTTTTTTTTTTTTTTTTTTAATTAGGTAGAATTTTGTTTTCATCATGAAAAATTCCGTATCCACTACTAATACTGCAGTTTCATATGGCTGTTCTTTAGTCTCTCTCTCTCTCTCTCTCTCTCAATCTCTCTCTCTCATCTCTCTTCTCTCTCTCTCCTCTCTCTCAGAATTTTTTTATTTTTTTATACAAAAAAATCTATTGGAAAAAAATATATTTTGCACTTTCATCTTATACCCAATTTTGATGTGACTCTTTTCATCATATCTATCTCTCTCTCTCTCTCTCTCTCTCTCTCTCTCTCTCTCTCTCTCTCTCTCTCAGAAAATATTTTTTGTATAAAAAATTCAATATTAGAAAAATCTTATTTTGCCTTTCGAACAAAACCTGCATTTTGATCTCTCTCTCTCTCTCTCTCTCTCTCTCTCTCTCTCTCTCTCTCTCTCTCTCTCTCTCTAGGAAAATTATTTCTATTTTTAAAAGTTCAGTCTTATAAAATATATATTTTGCATTACAAACTAATGCTGCACTTTGATATGACTATCTTCTCTCTCTCTCTCTCTCTCTCTCTCTCTCTCTCTCTCTCTCTCTCTCTGTTTTAAAAAAAAATTTCTTATAAAGCTATCAATTCTTAGAAAAAATCTTTAACGGCTTATTGCATGATAGTATCTTTGCAGACCTCTCTCTCTCTCTTCTCTCTCCGCTCTCTCTCTCTCTCTTCCGCATCTCTCCTCTCTCTCTCTCTCTCCTAATTGGCAAAGTCACCCCCACCCCCCTTAAATGAGACGACATAACGCATCAATATCCTCCACCAAGCAGGAAGTAACATTAATCATAAACGCACTATATACTTTCCATACCATCTTTTTTTCCCCCTTAATTATTCATTTTTAATCCCTCTGCTAATCTCGTTGCTTGAAAAAAAAAGAATAACTTCATATAATGAATAAAGGCGGAGCGCAATCTTGTTACCATAACACGAGAGCAATTTTCCATTTTTCTTTCTTTATTATCTTTTTTGAGAGAGATACAATATTATCCTCTCCAGGGGGGAAATGCTGCGCCAAGCAATTTAATCTCCCGACGAAAAGATTGGCCACGTTTTAATTTGGCGTTTTTCCCTCGACGCGGATATATTTGGCGGGTGTTTTAAATTGGTGGCGTCAATTTATTTATTTTATGGTTTCAAGTCAGGAGAATTTTAACTGTTTTTTAGGTTAGTTTATACGCATATGGGGTTTTAACCACAAAGTTTCCACAGCAAAATAAATAAATAAGTAAATAAATAAACAAAATAAATAAAATGGGTAAAAATAAATTAAACAAATAAAAAATGGTATAAATGAATTAATTAAATAAATATTTCTATACGAGTGAAAACTGTTTTTTTCAATATTCCAAAAAACGTAACATTCTCTTTTAAAAGGAGAGAGAGAGAGAGAGAGAGAGAGAGAGAGAGAGAGAGAGAAAATAAAATAATAATAAAAAATGATAAAAATAAATTGCTTATATATTTCTATAAGTGCGAAAACTGTTTTTTTTATTATTCCAAAAAAGCGTAACATTCTCTTTAAAAGGAGAGAGAGAGAGAGAGAGAGAGAGAGAGAGAGAGAGAGAGAGAGAGAGAGAGCGTTAATGCTATTTTTTCCCAAGACTTTAGTATATAGACAGATATTTCTCAGCCAAAGCACCCGTTTCTGAAAACATATTAGTCCTTTCGCGGGGCTGCGCGAAATTGCTTAGGAGAATTAGGACGTCGCGAAAAAACGGTACGAAAAATACATTTTGGATAAGGAGCTTTTTTTTTTTTTTTTTTTCCTTCGGGGAAAAAATTTTTAAAAAGCTTCAAAATTTCCCATGAAAATTTAGCTGTTTGTCTTTAAATTTAGCCTTATGTCTTTGCATGTTATTCAAAAAATAAAAAGTAAAAAAAAAATAAAAAATAAAATAAAATAAATAGATATAAATAAATAAATAAATAAATAAATAATGAGTTTTTTCCTTTTTTTTTATTTTCTTTCTTGATCTATAATTTACTTAAAAAAAATAGGTCAATGAATTTTGTTAGTGTTTTGAAAGATGAACATTATTATTATTATTATTGATTTGCATTAAAAAAATTAATCATGAGGTTTTGCCTATTTTTTTTATTTTCTTTGCTCTATAATTTACTAGGAAAAAAATAGGTCAGTGAATTTGTTAGTGTTTTGAAAGATGAACATATTATTATTATTTAAAAATTTTACCCTAAATAAAATCCAAACAACTAAGGTTTAGAGGGCTGCAATTTGGCATGTTTGATGACTGGAGGGTGGATGATCAACATACCAATTTGCAGCCTCTAGCCTCAGCAGTTTTTTAAGTATCTAAGGGGGGGGGGGGGGGGGAGGCGGGTGGCGCCACGGACAATGACGGCACAATAGTTTTATTTTGCAGAAAACTTCCCCCAAAAAAAAAAAAAAAAAAAAAAAAAAAAAAAAAAAAAAAGTTTGTAACATGACATAGGGAGGAGATTGTGTTTCAGCTTTAGGACAGTTTGTATGGTGTTTTTACGTTGTATAGAACCAGTATGGTTATTCAGCAACTGGACCAACGGCTTTTTACGTGACTTCCGAACCACGTCGAGAATGAACTTCTATATCACCAGAAATACACATCTCCGACCACTCACTGGAATGCCCGTGAATCAAACTCGCAGCCAACGAGGTGGTACGCCAACACCATACCGACCAAGCCACTGAGGCGCTAGTTCATCAAGTAAATCCCTTTGTGTTCGTACCTGCCTTCATTTTTGGTTGGAGGTCAGTCATTGCATCGTGGAATATGTCGAAAGACGCAATTGTTCATTGCTAGAGTGAAAAAAAAAACTCCAATATTACATCTTCAGAGAATATGACGTTGAAAACAAAGGTTATATGATGTGAAAACAAAGGTTATAGAGTGATTGCTCTCTCTGCATATACTTCATAACACCAAGTGTTCACGCAAATTGTTAACCTCTCCTAAAATCAATTGTGAAACCCCAGGGGCCGGGGGGGGGGGGGGGGGGGTGGGGGGGGGGGGGGGGGGGGAATCTATATCAAAGAGGTGAATACTTCTGTACAGAGATCAAAGTTATCGAAACTGACCAATAACAGCTGTAAGGCAAAAGGTTTGAGCGGCTTGGTATCGAAAGGAATAAAAGGAGAGAAATAAAATGGTTTATCGCTCAATGCAAGGAAGGCTATACAGATTAAAAAGGATTTTAATCTGTTGTTTCTTCAATGGTGAACAGTGTGGTTTATCAAAGAAAGTATATATATATATATATATATATATATATATATATATATATATATATATATATATATATATATATATATTAAGTCAATGGCTACTGTGGGATTGTTTACAAAAATAGGGTTGACCTTCTAAGAAATAATAATAATAATAAGAATGATAATTATAATAATGAGACTAATACACACCACCAATATCAATGAAACAAATAACTTGACATGTGCAGGAGCAAGATTAGTAATAGAACTGATGGGGATGACACAACACCACCACACACCAACAACCCAACAGAAACCAAAACAGCAACCTCCTTGGAAAAGGCGCCTGGAAAAGCAAATCATGGCAATGAGATCTGATTTGAGTAAACTGAAAGAGATGGCAGAAAAAAGGCTAAGAAGCAAGAAAACAAGGGAGGAACTCAACGAGAAATACAAAGTACACGAGAGGGGACTAAACAATACAATAGAAGATGTAAAACAGAGGCTTACGAAAAAGCACATACGATCCAGCGGTACATTAACAGAAATAAGGGATACCAACAGAACAAACTATTCGGAACCAACCAGAAAAGACTATACAGCCAAATAAGAGGGAAGACAACCACCAAGAAATT
>NC_087208.1:47545612-47548112 GCF_015104395.2 Macrobrachium nipponense | reverse complement strand
CAGTATCAGCAACGGCCTCTTGTTTTTATCCTATCCCAGAAATACGAGAAATATTCCCGTGGATATTACAATATTACCATATCCTGGGAAAAAGGGGTTCGTAGGTCAGTTTAGCTCAAGAATGTAAAAAAATAAAAATAAAAAGATTAGGAAGGTTTTCCACTGAATAATTCTCACTCCTCTCTATTTTGAAGTTTATCTTCTAACACAGCAACGTTTTCTGGCTGGCCAAAAGATGCGCGTATGCAGGTCTGTAAATATTATATATAATATTATATATATATATATATATATATATATATATATATATATACTATATATATATATATATATATATATATATATATATATATATATATATATATATATATACAGAGGGTGTCCATAAAGTCCTGTACCATTATAGGCATTAATTACTCAGAATGGTACTGAGACTTTATGGTCACCCTGTACACACACACACACACACACACACACAAACACACACACACACACACATATATATATATATATATATATATATATATATATATATATATATATATATATATATATATATACAGAGGGTGTCCATAAAGTCCCTGTACCATTATAGGCATTAATTACTCAGAATGGTACTGAGACTTTATGGTCACCCTGTACACACACACACACACACACACACACACATATATATATATATATATATATATATATATATATATATATATATATATCCAAAAGGGGACTTCTAATTATCAATTTAAATTCCCTTCCCCCTTCCAGTATATACTATTTCAGAGAATAGCGAGTTGCATAACAAACGGCATTAGTAATACATACATATATATATATATATATATATATATATATATATATATATATATATATATATATATATATATATATATATATATATATATATATATATATTATATATATATATATATATATATATATATATATATATCTAAACAACCCAGCGTCCGTCAGCGTCTTTTTCCAGCCACCCCCCCCCCAAAAAAAATATATATATATATATATTCTTCGTAGGAAAAATAAACCACAGAACGGAGAAGAATTGAGAATTACCTCCATGAAAGGGGCCCCCCAAACTTTTTATTCTTGAGCTGAACTGACCCACGAAACCAACCTTTTTTTTTTTCAGAGGATATGGTAATACTGCAATATACAAAAGAAAGTTGCTCTTCCTTTTATTTTGTTTTGGGACAGACTAAACATTATACCTCTTTTATTAAAAAATTCGTCGTAAAAGTTTCTATGTGAAGTTGAAAACAAATGGTATATTTTTTTAAAGCTGCTAAACTGCTGGTCTTAGTTATATCCCCTACTTTATTTTTAATATAAATAAATAAATATATATATATATAATAGGGCCGTCAAATTACAGGTAAATGGTCAGTAGGATATAGAAAGAGAGAGAGAGAGAGAGAGAGAGAGAGAGAGAGGAAAAAGCGTACTTTTTTACTGCTGGAATATATCACACATATATAATGTGTATATATATATATATATATATATATATATATATATATATATATATATATATATATATATATATATATATATATATACATGTACATACAACATTATATGTTTATAAATTATAATGTATGTATATATATATATATATATATATATATATATATAATATATATATCTATATATATATAGATATATATATGACTATTATTATTATTATTATTATTATTATTATTATTATTATCATTTACTTCATATCTCCCTCTATTCTACCTAAAGTTGAACTGATTACAACTAACGTAACATATTTCTTAATGTTAACCTTCATTTTCAACCCAAAAATGGCCGCCATCCTTCCTCAGACAAAACCCCTACGTGCCGAGAGAATAAAACATTTTTGTGGATTTCAGGCCCCAAAATGTTACACAAGTCATGTGTCCGGCCTTGTATCCCATTTCTGACATTCTCGGGGGGCGAAACTTCATTAGATAAAAAACAAAAACATGTTTCTGTTTGTCTACAATCCCCGACATTTTCTGGCCGAAATGCGTTACGGTCTACTTCCTCAAAATGAATTTCTCTCATTTGTTTCAGTATTAAAATGAAAATGTTTAGACTTCTCTGAAGGTGAAGTTTTATACATCTTGCATCCTCATTTAAGGTAATCTTTTATATTATCATTAAATACACAAATAGAGAGACCGTAGGAATAGATTTGACGCTAAATAAATCTGTGCTAGAATTTCATCTTAAATATATTAAGCTGACGGCCGGAGATATGTATATATTATATATATATATATATATATATATATATATATATATATATATATATATATATACGGTCGGTACTATTTTTTGTATGTATATTTGCTATAGACGGCGAAACTACTGAACCGAACTGAACAGAAGTCAGACCACTTATATATATTTTATAGGGGAAGGTACGGTCGGACTATGTATGTATGTATACGGTCTGACTATGTATGTATGTATGTATGTTTACTATAGGTGGCGA
>NC_087208.1:47538112-47540612 GCF_015104395.2 Macrobrachium nipponense | reverse complement strand
TGGCATGTAAATTGTTGTCAACATGTTTTGTGACATGTGTTAAATAACAAAGTGTTGTCAATGTGTGGTGTCATGTATATGTTGTCAACATTTTAGTGACAGTAGTAAATTGTTGTCACATGTTTGTGACATGTAAATTGTTGTCAACATTTTTGTGACATGTAAATTGTTGTCAACTTGTTCATGACATGTAAATTGTTGTCAACATGTTTGTGACATGTAAATTGTTGTCAACAGTTCACAATTTGTAAATTGTTTCTGTTTGTGTCAACCAGTTTGTGAAACAATGTTAAAGTGTTGTCAACATTTTTGTGTCATGTATATTGTTGTCAACATTTTAGTGACATGTAAATTGTTGTCAACTTGTTAATGACATGTAAATGTTGTCCACATGTTTGTGACATGTAAACTGTTGCTGACATGTTCGTGACATGTAAATTGTTGTGAACATGTTTGTGACATGCAAATTGTTGCCAACATGTTTACATATTTTCTTAAGATTACATGTAAAAAATAGGACTTAAAAGATCAACCACATTCTGTTCCATTCATAATGATATCTTTATCAGTCAGCTTACGGTCGATGCCTTGTTGTCAACATGTTTGTGACATATGCAAAAGTTGCCGATATGTTTACGACATATTTTCTTCTCAAGATTTCACCTTAAAAAGAATATACGAGAGTAAAAAGGACGATCAACCGCAGTCTGTTACCATTCATCCTGATATATTTTTCGGCCCTTTTGGGAGGAAGGGTGAGTGGGGAGTTGGGGGGGGGGGGGGTGTGGGGTTGTGGGGGGGGAGGGAGATGTTTACGGTATTCATGAGGGAATCACCAGTGGGTCGAGGCTTTAAAGATGTTGTGCGATTGGTTTCGGCATCACATCAAAGGGAAGAGAGAGAGAGAAGAGAGAGCGAGAGAGAGAGTAGGGAGAGAGAGAGAGAGAGAGAGAGAGGAGCGTTTTCTCTCCCGATAAGAAGGTATTAGCTCGTATTTTTCGCGAGTGAGCTCGTTGGAGCTATCTTTTGTCTAATTTATGAATCTCTGGAATGTGGTTCGTATTACAGTACGTGCGTTCGTTAGAATAGTTTTTCCGTAATATTTGAATCTGGAATGTGGTTCGTATTAGTGTGTATCGTTGGAACTGATTTTTCATATTCTAAGAATCTGGAATGTGGTTCGTATTAGTAGGTACATTCGTTGAACAGATTTTTCATATTATAAGAATCTGGAATGTGGTTCGTATCACAGTATGTTCGTTGGAATAGTTTATTCCTATTATAAGAATCTGGAATGGGTGGTTCGTATTTTGCAGCTCGTACTTACGTTCTTAGAATGCTTTTTTCTCTAATATAAGAATCTGGAATGCGGTTCGAATTTAGGCCTCGTACGTTCGTTGGAATAGTTTTTTCCTAATATAAGAATCTGAAATGTAGTTCGTATCAAAGTTAGTATGTTCGTTGGAATCGCTTTTTCATAATAGAAGGATCTGGAATGTGGTCCGAATTACAGCTTGTACGTTCATTGGAATAGCCTTTTCCTCATAAAAGAATCTGGAATGGGTTCGTTTCCTCACAATGAGACAAGTGTGGGGTGGGTGTTTGGTCGTTGGAATAACTTATTCCTAATATAAGAATCTGAAATGTGGTTCGTATTCACCGTAAGTACGATCGTTGGAATAGCTTTTGTCTAATTTATGAATCTGGAATGTGGTTTGGATTACAGCTAATAAGTTCGTTGGAATAGCTTTCTCCTTATTTAAGAATCTGGAATGTGGTTCGTATCAAGAGTGAGTACGTTTGTTGGAATAATTTTTTCCTAATATAAGAATCTGGAATGCGGCTCGTATTACAGTGCATAGGTTCGTTGGAATAATGTTTTGTCATCCATATGAATCTGGAATGTGGTTCGTATTGCAGTGTGTAAGCTCGACGGAATATCATTTCTATTAAGTTTATCAGTCAACAATATTACTCCATAATTTGTCAAAAGATGCATTGAACTATTTTCTTACTAATATATTCCTCCACATTTAGATATTAGTGAAATAAACATTGGTTTGCCAAAAATATATTTACCGAAAAAAAAACAGAATAAAAAACTGAGATGATATAGTTCAAATTTCAGAAGTGTCTCAAAAAAAATCCAATGATTTTCTGTGTCGTGGAAAAAAAGAAAACTTTTCATATATAAATTACCTAAATAAAGACCACCTCACTTAGAGAGCGACATCTATATCCAATAGGTCAAGTCACAGCAAATATTAAAAAAGATATTAAACAAGTTAAAATAAGCTGCTGTATGAAACTCTCAGCCACGATCTGACAGTGCTCAGTTGCTCCCCAGATGTGGTCCACGTGAATGTGCGGTCGGGTGCCGGACGCACGATCCACGGCCAACCTCACCTAAATAAAATTAAAACTAACTGAGGTTTAGAGGGCTGTAATTTTGGTAAGTCTGATGAATGGAAGGTGGATAGTCAACGTACAAATTTGCAGC
>NC_087208.1:47523112-47528112 GCF_015104395.2 Macrobrachium nipponense | reverse complement strand
CGCGAATTACAATATTCCTGCCATCGCAATGGCAGTTTACCAATCCTTCGTTACTAGGACCCCCAGCTCAGGGCCCTATAACCGTCGCACCCCTCCAAGGTCATTATCCACCAAGCCATGTCAGAGCCTTTGATGACTCCGGCGCTCAAATTCTCCCTGATATGGGAAGATCAAAATCCCCCGAGGGGCTACCGTCGATAGACGGCAACAGATCACGATTGAAGGCATCAATCATAGTAAGATGATCCTTCCCACTGTCCAATTGAGAGTCGTACGACCTCACCTTACCAAGGTATGTTACACTTGCAGTTGCAAAGCTACCTTCCAGGAGGGTACGGACCTCATCCTAGGGCATGACCTGAAGTCTCCCATTACCAACGGCCCGCTGAGGAGGTATTGCACCTCCGGTACCCGCCACAGGTCCAGTCGACCTCAACACCTCTGCCAGTGCCCACTGGCAACCACTGGGTCAGTGCCAAGCTCCGTCCAGCCTGGACGTAGAGCCACCACCAGAACTTGACCTCTGCGCCTGGCCCCGAGCTAGTGCCGGCACCTAACCTAATCAAGGATCCTCCTACAGGAGATCCTCCCACAGGCATGGAGCTTACCGCAGCCCATGGCCAATCTCCAGCCCATAATTCTTCTTCAGCCTCACCTCTGTCGCCCGAGGATGAACCTCTGGCAGACCTACCTTCATACCTCCTCTGGAAAACCAGGAACTGCCCGACCAGGAGTCAGCCTGGAGTTTTTCCCCTTACGACGGTTGTAGCAGCAGCGAAAGTGAGGGCCTCCCCTGCAGTAGGTTCCACCTCTACGACGGGTGCTGCAGATACTGAAGTAGGGTGTTCTCCTGAAATCCCTCAGGCTACCACTGCCTCTGCTCCTGAGTGGCGTTTTCTGGCCTTACCCAGAGCCGGTGCCCCCGGTCTACTACTAGGACTGGTATAGCCAGGTCCTGGAGGAATAAGAAGAAGAAGAAGAAGGGACGTAACAAATCATTAACACACTAACCAAAGAGCACATGCTCTCCTTGACACCTGTACCCGAGGCACAGTGTCACATTCATTTGCAGAATGATCCTGGCACCTACCCAGAGAAGGTAGCCAGCCTGATCTCTGCCAGGTAAAACTAACTCTAACCCCCTAGCAATTGTAATACTAACCCTCACTTAAATATAATTACCTCATTACATTTCCATCCTGGTAATGCACTAACACTCATCATCCTCACGCATCATTACCTCACCTCATGTATTTTAACAATTCCGGCGACACATTCATGCTGTGCTGTACCACATCTGGAATGCTTGCGTCTCCATTTAACTGTATTGAGTAGGTTAGGCTAATGATTTAGTACCAGGGCAGGGAGGGTACTAGCAAGTAGAATTTTCTAGTAACCTTATCAGGGGTTAGAGTAGACTGTCGTCACAAGACCCAAAACCCGTAGTTATTACTTAGGCTAGACTACATTACTCCATTAAGTTAGTACACTTAGCATCTCCACCTATAAAGTTAGGTAGGCCACTGTAGGTAGCTGTATCGCTGCTCTAAAAACTTCAGTTGGAGTAGGAGAACTGTTGGAGTCGAGACGATCAACTTATTTAAGCCAAGAACCTTCACGCCGAAAGGGAGTGAATGCCTTCTTACAGGGGGAGCTGGTGACGTTATAGATCGCTTCGTCTACCCAGAAATTAATTAATATCAGCTGATTTTTAGTAAACGCGGGAAACCAAAAAACCCGCCAGCCAGAGGTAGGGAGTTCCTAAGTTGTGGGAATATAGTCTTTTGTCAGCTTTAGTGACTGTATCTCGAAGGGAGGGATTGTAGGCAAGATTGGTACTTCTTAGACCTATACCTTAAGCTCTTTTTCCTGTGAACCCTCTGCTGGCTGTATGTTCTGTTTCCAGGATTTGCCTTGCTCGTGGGGGGTTAAGCTGACTCACAACACCCAAACAGCAAAACGCCTGCGATCTGCCCAGTCGTCTCCAGACGTGACCATCGGACGGATGTTCCGACCACCTGCCTTCCATTTAGGCCTATCCATGGCGGTAGTGGCGCGCCAATAGACCCAGTCCTAAGACAAGCCAGGCCGCATTTTCTACAAAGGTCCATACTGAACATGGGCTCCAGGTACGTCTTGTGAAACAGCATATTGCCAGTCCCTTACATCCTATTATCTATTTGATCCTCATTTTCCCCCCAATTTCAATTTCCAAACCAAAAGAAACTCATCCTTTTGTTCCCTCTCACTGCCTCATGGCGCATGCTTCCCCTTGTGTGATCGTCCCAGACAAATGAAGTCATTGCATACCTCAGTGAGACATTAAAGTTCCTTCTCCCCAGTTATTAGAACTAACAATTGAAATTGGGCAATAAATCCTTTTTTCTATTATCTTGTTTTTAATCTGGGATTCTTTTTCCAGATTCCCTGAGTCACGTGCCCAGTCTCTCTGCCCGCAAGTGTTTGCATTACCCAAGTTTATGAAACCAGCTTGTCTGAATTCCATTTTGAGCCAGCTATTATCCATTTGTGAGAGATTATAAGTCCCAAACGTGTGGACGCTGCATTTACTTTTCTCCAGGCCAGTACGAGCCTTTTGTAAATAAATAGCTGTAAAGTAAACTAGCTGAGTTTCTGGCGACCTATTCCTCTAGATTCAAATATTCTCTATAAATCAGTTTTACGGTACGGTAAAGAAAGTAATTTTCAATCTTGAAATCCCTCAATTATTTCTGTTTACGTATCGGAGCCTCTCTAAGGCCGGGCTATACGTCAATATATATATATATACTATATATATATATATATATATATATATATATATATATCTATATATATATATATATATATATAATTCACATACACTTTGCTAGTCACGATGGTCACTTTTTGGTCAGAGATTCACAAAAAATTCATATACAAAAATTTCTGAAATTAAACAAAACAGGAAAAAAGATATAAATGAAACCAGAAAATTACTAATTATTTAAAATGTACATATATACGCATATGAATATACATACCTTACATGCATACATACATACAAAAAAAAATAGACAGAAAAGATTTTTGTGTAATATACAAAACAGGGTAAAAAAAAAAAAAAACAAATATAAATGAAACCAGGAATTCACTACTTATCTAAATTATACATACATTACAAACTTACTAATGCACAAACGTCAACTAGAAGCCAAGAATTATGCACAAACATCAAGATTAGAACACATTAATTCTGAATAAAAAAATCTTACTTATTTCTTCATTAGTAGCTCCAATGAAAGGAACAACGAAATTAAGCCATAATTGTCTGCAAGAACGATCTGCAAGCACAGGAATAATTCGCATAGCACGCTCCATTACAAGGAAAAGATTGCTCATGGAGCCATGTGGGTTTTGAGGGCAGGAACTTATATATACTATATACAACCCGGCACCCACCCCGCCTCCACAGAGCCAGGCACAAATCACACACACGGCATAGTATCATTAAGACATGGACCTTCGGGACTGGGGTCGTTTTTAGCCGGGTAACGACCACTTTTGGCAAAGTTGAAGGGTCGTACGTCGGGTCGTACGTCGTATTTATTCGTAGTCAAGAGGAATTGCATACCTATCCGAAAGGACACGTTTAATTCAAAAATTAAAACCAACCCGGGGTTTTATGGCTAATGGACTCTCTCTCTCTCTCTCATCTACCTCTCTCTCTCTCTCTCTCTCTCTCTCTCTTGGTATATATTTTGTTTTTGAGTCGAATTGCACATTGCAATTCCTTCGAAATTATTCTTATCTCCTCTCTCTCTCAAATTATATACCAACAAGAATAAATTGTTGTTTTCCGTAAATATAATTATACTCATCCATTCAGCAGAGAGATGAGAGAGAGAGAGAGGAAGATGAGGAGAGAGAGAGGAGAGAGAGAGAGAGAGATGTTTCCAAGAAGTGCGGTAAACTAGCAATTCGAATGAATTGAAAAATTATAAAATAAAACTAAAAAAAACTGAGAGAGAGAAAGAGAGAGAGAGAGAGAGAGAGAGAGAGAGAGAGAGAGAGAGAGAGAGAGAGAGAGATGATTTTAAAGTGCGGCACATAACAATTCGATGATTTGAAAAAAATTATAAAATAAAACAGAAAAAAATAAAGAGAGAGAGAGAGAGAGAGAGAGAGAGAGAGGGGGGGGGGGGGCGGGGGAGGGGGGGGGTCTAAATTAACCAGTAGTAAACAAGAGGACAAATGTTCCATACTCACGGCAATGGAGTCGGGGAGAATCGATCACAGCAGCTCCCTGAGGAGAGAGTATTATCTTTTTTTTTCCGCAATTGCTCGTTGTAAACAAAGGCGTGATGCGACCTCCAGCTTTCTCAGGGCGCGTGCTAAAATCTACAGCCAAACAGAGCCTTGTTTCACCAGTGGAAATCAAAATAAATACGCTAGAATATTTAGAAATAATTGTTCCGTTATCGTTTAGCATTTTCTTAGTTTATTTTTTTTACATTTTCATTCTAATAAATGAATCATAAATATCCTAAAGTTCCTGTATCTGTAACTCAACGAGACATATTTTTTTGGGACATTTTTAGGCTATTCCATAGGGCTTTCCTACCACCCCTGAGTAATCGATAAAAGGCTCCACTCGATTTGGCTGTTTTTTTTTGTTTTTTTTTTTCCAGAGACGAAAGATCTTTCACTGTATCCCAATTTTTTCTTCTGTGGATAGAATCTACCTCCTGGAGGTTTAAAGGACTTTTTCCTTTATATCTACCTCCCTGAGAGGTTAAATAAAGGACATCTTTTCTTTTATACCACTTCCCAGTGAGGTTAAAGGAAGCTATATTTATGGACTATGTTAGTTACGCACAAAAATTACATGTCGATTTTGACGAAAGCCGTACCAGAGGTAGGCAACACAATTAGCAACAAAGATACCTGTCTGTTTAAGCCCTCAGTTTTGAGGTGGCGTGGCTGGAGTGTTGGTACCAGCCTGCGGAGTTCTCGGCTTT
>NC_087208.1:47513112-47518112 GCF_015104395.2 Macrobrachium nipponense | reverse complement strand
TGGGATTGGTTCAAGAGGTCAACAATTTTTCTTGTCTTTGCCCCATAGTGATGTGTTTTCTTTATTTGCACGTGTTTGTAATAGACGTATGCATTCGTCTTTGTTTAAAACATAGGAGTGTATTTTTCTATGCATGGGAACTGTGCTTGGATAATCATATCTGGCTTAGACACAGAGCGGCCACAATTTTACGGGCTCAGCACATTTCTGCAGAGAGGCGCCTTGCATTGCGAGGGTACGGGCATCCCTTGGGAGGGTAGTTGCATGGGTACCACTAGCCTCCCTCGAGAGATAGTGCAGGGATGGGCACTAGTGTATACCTTGGGAAGGGGTCCTCAGACACTGTTCAAGGGGAGATGGGGGATACTGCTGGTATACCTCGGGCTGTTCTGCCGCTTGACTGAGGGGTTGTTCTCAGGGGGGGAGAAATTTTTTTTTCTCAGTGTGGGTGAACTCCCCCTTTTCCTTTTTTTTTCTTTGTGTTGGGAGATGGATTTGGCCTTGACATTGAATGCTAAGATATCAGCTGATTGATAAGTTGATGAAGTGAAATGCCCGTGGAGTTTTTTTTTTTTTTTTTTTTTGTTTTTTTTTTTTTTTTTTTTTAGAAAAGAGATTTTTCTTTTCCGAAAATGAGGGGAAAAGTAGTTAACATGCACGGGATGTGTTATATGTTTCTTTGTGCCTTGAAAGACACAAATATAAGGGGGATACACAGATTATTTTTTTTTATTGTGTTGGAGAAATTACTTAGAAATGCAGATGATTGGTGTTGTATCTGTGTTGTGTGGCAATGGTGTTATGTCATGGTGTTGTATGCTGGAGAAATTGTATGTCATAAGATTCAGCATTACTGTTGTATGCTATTTTGAATTTCACCCTTACTTGAAATTTTTGCAAGAGAATTATTGCTATGGAGAGTTATTATTATTATTAATAATTATTATACTTGAGATGTGTCACGGGAGGTTTGCTTAAGTATAATTATCATTACGGGAGAATTGTTTTACGAGAGATTTGAGATATTTCATGGGAGATTGTTCAATAATTATTACAGATAATTATTCAAGGAGAATTATTACAATGAATTAATGGGAGAAGTCTTGTGTTGATTATTTGTTAAGTTTTTGTAACTTTGGAGAATATTTCAGTGATTCAGGGGATGAGTTTTGCTGAATCTTGATGAATCTGACTGAATCTTGGTGAATTGTGTGAAAGTTGCTGAATTTTGTGCTGAATTTTTGGAGAATGGACAAGCATTAACATTGGTGATATTTTTTGTACTGATACTGATGATTTTGATGATAGCCATTTTTTGGTGATTTTGTGATAATGATATTTCTGATACTGGTTTTTTATGTACTAATACGTGGGTGTTTTAATGCTGTCAAGGGAGGTGAAATCTTTTGTGATTATGGGAAGAACTAACAACACATTGTTTTGAGTTTTTTTTCTTTTTTTTATGAGGTTTTTCAGCAGATAATTGCTTGACATCTAGTGAGTTACGGGAGATAGTTAATGGTGCCGTTGATTTTTCTTTCTCCTTTTTTGGAAATTCAGCCATAGCTGACACAAGTTTTTTTTTTTGTTTTTACCAAGGGTGAATTTGAATTTATTTTTTCTCTCCCAGTTGGTGTGGATATTTTTTAATGTCTCAGTTCATGACTTAGAGTCATTTAAGAGAAAGTGTTTTCGTGTTTTAGACTATTTGATGCTATAGAGAAATAAATTGGGAGAAGAATTTTTGCATGTTTTGAATGCATACGTAATGGCACTACATTTTTTCTCTGGATATTTGTGTTCCAGAAATTGTGAGTTTTCTTGCACAATACCTTGGTTGTATTTGTGACAACTTTGTGAGAGATAGGAAACTTGGTTAAGTTTTCTAATGGCTATGTCGTAGTGCATATGGGGAAGTCTTTGCTTAGACACTGTGAGTTGGGAATTCTGTTATAATGAGTTGTGGCACATTAGTGATTTTTTTCTAGAATTTTCTAGACAGTTTTATTTGCCGAGTTTTTGCCCTTTTTTTAGCAGTTATGCTAAATGGAGTGAGTTTTTATAGTTTTTGACTATAACATTGAGTTATTCTCTGGAGAATTGGAGTTAGAATTGATATATTGAGATATATTATTTTGGAGAGATAATTGGAGGTATATATTGTTTTGGAGTTATGATTTGAGATACAATATATGGGAGATATATTTTTGGCCATTGTTGATATTTGCCAATAGTGGTATGAGCTATGTTTAGTTCAATTATTTTGCAGCCATCTTTGTTGCAAATGGAGACACATATTTGGAGATTATGGGGCAATATTTGGAAGTATGTGAGTTAGATGCTTTGAGTGCACATTTTTTGGAGAGATATTTTTGGAGCCTTGTTTTGTTCCACATGGAGTTATTGGGGAAATAGAGGTAAATATTTTGTATTTGCCGAAATAGAGGTGATTATTCTCTATTCCTGGAGTGGTGATTTTATTTTTACTGACATGTGGCTTTGGAGAAATAAGAGAATAATATAAGGGGGTTGGTTATTAACCAAATGGAGGAAATATTTTTATAACCGGAGTGGTGTTATTATTGATATGATGTCTCATAATGGAGTTGGAATTAATCTTGGGCGGGTGACTCTCTTTTTTTTGTGATTATGGAGTTTTTTTGAGCCAAGAGAAGATTTCTGTGGTTCTCTTTTTTGGATTTCGTGTCTATTTAGAGGCGAATGGCATTACTGCATTAAGAGTCATTTGGAGATGTGTGCATTTTTTATGTTCACAAGTGTGTTATTCTTGGAGAAATATAATTTGGGGAAAAGTCATGTTGAGAGAATAAGTCTTCGAGACAAATTTTTGAACACATTAGTCATATCCTGGAGTTAATTCTGTGAAATGTGTCAGTTAGACCTTTTTTTTCTAGAGGATCATGAGTTTCCAAACTTATGTGTCTGACTAGACAATTTTTGTGCTGTTGTTTGAGCATGCGTCCGAGCGATTTTTCTGCTGACAAGCGATGTGATGACCGTGTGCTGAGCGTGTGCTGATTCTTTTTCCCTCTGATGGTGACAGATCAGAATTTTCGCAATATCTGGAAATGTTGGCTATAGCATTTCACGAAAGCGCATGTGTGAGAGTTTGCTTTCTGGCAAATTCCGGGGCTTTACATAGAGCATTTCTTGGGAAAAACGCGGGAGTTATGCATATTATACATGTATTATGTATTTTGTGATTGGGGAAATCTACTTGTGATTATCCTTTTTTTTTTTTTTTCTTCCTTTTCCTATGAAAGATAGATTTGGGATTGAGCTTAAGTAGCATTTCTTTTTGGACGGGAGATTTGATTTTACGGGAGATGTAATTTTTCGAGGGTTGTTACTTACGTAAAGGGAGTTTGACATTAAGTCTCATTGTCATTAATTATTGAGCAGTAAAGGGGTTTTGCTGTTAAAAGTTGGAGATTTTTGCTGATTTTGTGGGTTGTTTAAATATCAGAAAATGAGAGAATATTTTTTTTTGGGTCTGGGTGTTACGTGATTCTTTCTTGAGCTCGTTACGAATTTTTTCTTTTTTTTTGTGAGCACATTCGAGTTCGAAATGTGAGTGCAGAAATTCGTGGGAGTTGCTGTGATTTCTGAGTTGTATGTGTGCTGATGTGTGAGTTTGGAGAATTGAGTTGGAGAACTTGATTTTTGTTTTTTTTTTCATCGGGAGTTGTGATAATGACTTGTCATTTTAGTAGTCATATTTAAGGGAGTTAATTGGGAGACGTTCAGTTAGTATTTCTGACCTTTTTGAGATCATTGTTTGATAGAGGTAGTATGTTTGGGTTAATTTTCTTAGATTGACCAAAGACCTGACTGACATACTAACACACACCCAAAGGAAAAAGTCGTTCCCCGACGCCAGCAAGACGTCCACCAGCCGTGCCGAGAGGTTGCTGTTATTTTACCCCAGGGTGATTACAAGTATTTCCATGATGGGTGATTGCGAGAATTCTACAGCGTGTCTTTTGGGGATCTACAAGAAGCCGTGAGAGTCTTCTACGATGAGGGAGGCATTCCGTCTTCCTACAGTTGCTACAGCCTGCTATAGCCTGTTGCTGTCTGTTCAGCTAGTTGCAGACAAGCGAAGAGGGATATTCAAGAATCCTAATGCAGAAAATATGAGAGAAAATGCGTCTTGTGCTATTGGGAGATAAAGCGTGATAAGACTTTATTTTATAATGCCAGAGACGTGCAGTTTTACTTATTTTATTTTAAGCCGGCCAGTGTTTTGTATTATATAAGCAATTTTGCTAGGCGGGAGCTAGCATTTGTGCGAAGCCGAGCAATCTGTAAGGCCTAGGGATTTTGATTAATAATATATTGTTCGTGCGTTCTCTGTGACCTATGGAATGTGGAGACAGAGCAGAGTAACGACCTGAGAGTAGCTGATCAATGAGTTTCTAGGGGATGGCGTGAGATAAAAGTGCTTAATTCAGGAAGTCAATGTACGACAGTTTATGAACTCTTCTCAAAGTGCCTTTGGGAAACTGGTTGTAGCCAGTAATATGAGGCGTTGTCGAAGTGTGCATTCGTGTGTGCGTGTGCGCCTCTTCTATTCATAATGTATCACTAGCCAAGTCTATGGGAAGACTTGCACAGACATTCGGGGGTGGGAGGAAGGCGAAGCCATGATGGCAGATGCCAAAGTGTTTTTATTTATCAGTGAGTGATATTCCGGTTGGGAATGGGTAAGTGTTACCTTTACTTTAGCCAAAGGGATGGCTTGTTTGATATCTTGTAAGATGTTCCATTTTATTAACTTTGTCTTTGAACTTGTGTGTGTACTTACCGGGATGTGTTCTGTATCTTTGAACAGACGGATCTGGAATACCGGGGGACAGAGTTCCCAGGGAGGGGTGTGGACTTTCTTTGGTGACTAAGACATTGTACTGTAAGACTGGATTACTTAGTTAATTGATTTAGTTATTCTTGTAAATAAACGTTATGTTATGATGCAACTC
>NC_087208.1:47500472-47512612 GCF_015104395.2 Macrobrachium nipponense | reverse complement strand
TAAGCATTCCACTCTCCAACTAACTCGTTTTGTAAGCATGAGACAACACACACTACAGATGAAGCCTGTGCAAGCGGATTATTGGGGGTTTTTAAAAAAAATTAAAAGGAACAGTGATGAGTCAGGAAAATGCGCTAGGCAGGAGGTTGTGCTCAAGCCAGCTTTAAGAGTTACATTACTTGCTGTAATAAATACGACTTTAGTACTTTCAAATGATAGCCATGTATAAATTGGAATTTTTTTGTTTTAATACTCCACCCTCACGAGAAGAATGTCTGAAAAAACAGTACCAAAATTGAACAATATAATATTAGTTTCATGTTGGAAACCTGCAAGATTGTAAAATATATGTAATTACTTATGTTAAATTAGATATTCCTTATTCAAACTAATCAAAAAGGTTTCCATACAAATTTCATATATATTATTTACCCTGTAAGATCCATATGGGATTATTCACATAGATATACATTTTCACTTCTAGACTTCTTGACTTTAAAATCTCTCTTTTTTTTTCATTGACTACAAATATAAACCACCGGGACAGACAATATGCCAGTAGGTTTTGATATGTGTTTGAACTTTTAGCTTATTTGTCGTTAATATCCCTAGAATACTGAATGGACTACTAACTAAAGCGTTAAGTTAGAGTTCAAATCTTTACGCATATATATTTGGATATTTTATAAACACATACTGCATATGGTTACGTTTTGCTTATTGATTTTATTGTGATTCCTTTTTTATTATAATTTGTAACCCTTCCAACTTCTTACAGAGTATATTATATCAACTCCACTTGTATCCATACTTTTTTATATTTGAGGCTACTTGCAGTATCATTTCTATAGATACAAGATATGAATGATAAAGGTATTTAAAACCGCGAGAACCGCTATATTCCAGTTCGGATCCAATATCACGAGTGTAACTCGTAGGACATTGACACTTTTTTTATTTATCCGTTCTACCAAACCGATTGACTCTGGGTGATAAAATATGGTATTGGTTTTCTTAATGCATGGAATTCACACAACGAGTTAAGGAAATTATTATTTATTTACACCACCCGAGTCAGAGATTATCTTGTGTTGAATTCCATGTTTACTGATGTAGCACTCATAAATATTCCTAGCGCACTCAATTGCGGTGTTTGTCTTTTAGTGCTATTAATTCTATATAACGTGTCAAGGCAACTATTAACACTAAGAGGTGTTTATTTCCTCTGTCACACTCGTAACTCTGTTAATAAATCTACGTGTATTCTTTCAAGGATTGATTTGGCACGGGATAGGCCCCCAAACTGACAGGTGTCTTAGTGTGTCCCTTGTTTTCATGACACATGTTACAATTAGTTATGTGCTTTTCATATCTGTAAGCATTGTAGGCCAGTAAAATGGTGATTTGGCTTTCTGTGACATAATAGAGAACCCTGGATGACCATGTAATGGATTGGAATGCAACCAGTTTAGGACGATTGGTATGAAAGAGATTATTACTACTAACTGGTCGTTAGTCACCTGTTGTGTTCTTCGGGTTTTCCTCATCACTAACCTACATATAATATTACATTTGATTACATTATTCTGATACACATACTTTAAATATACTTTTGCTTTAGGGTTTCTGTTCGAAGTGTTTATTGTTTTGCTTAGCTGCTGACCATTGCTTTGTTCAGTTTGTAACAGTTCAGCGCTCCAACCCAGGTATTCAATGTTCACGATCTCTTGGGTTAATGAATTTTCTTGTTCAGATACGGTTTTAACAATAGGCACGGATGTTTCTATATCTTTTAGTCCAACTAATGGTTCTTTGCAGGATGGTGCGGGATTGCAGGATAATGCGTCAGCTATGATATTTGCTATCCCAGGTAGATATCTTAACTTGGCACCAAAGACCTGAATGATCATTTGCCGCCGAGTTCCTTTGGGACTGTGATTAAAGCCTTTGAAAAACTCGGTAAGGGACTTATGGTCAGTAAGGACTTTAACAGGATAGCCGTAGATTATGAAATTAAAATGTACTAGTGAGTTAACAATTCCTAGCCCTTCCTTGCCTATTACTGCATATTTACTTTCAAAGGGCTTTAGTTTACGTGAATAAAAAGCTATAGGAAAGAACTGTTTATCATATTGCTGAAGTAGTACCCCTATTACCCCTTGGTCTGAGGCGTCTGTTGCAATAAAAAAAAATTCTTTATTTATTTAAATCAGGGATATTTGAGATAGGTAAACTGCATAATTCCAATTTTAAGATATCGAACGCCTGTTGATGCTTTTCAGACCATAATAAATCTACGCTCTTCTTCGTAAGATCTGTTAAAGGAGCTGCTATGATTGACGAGTTACATGTAAACTTACGATAGTAATACCCACTACAGCGCAAAAGTGCTGTATCCCCCTTACGTTAATAGGTACCGGAAAGCTATGAATAGCCGACACCTTACCATGGACTACTTTAAGACCTTGACTAGACACATAAAACCTAAATAAACATGTTCGGTTTTTAAAACTCACATTTAGACATTTTACTCTGAGATTATTTGTCTTAGTCTCTGTAGCACTAGCTCTAGTTTATGCGAATATACTTCTAAGGTATTAGAAAAGACTACAAGACCAACCATATAAGCATCTAGGGCATCCCCTAAAAGTCTCCAAACATACATAAAAATTGATAATGTCCCCTGAGTGTGCTAAAAGCGGTGTATGAGGTACACTCACATAGCTAATGGTATCTGGTGAAAGCCTTTAAGTAAGTCTAAGCTGGTGAAAAATTTATTCTGACCTAACAAAGATAAGATATCGTCGGTACATTGCACTGGAAAACGATCGGGAATTGTTTCCTTGTTTAAGCGACAGAAATCTACGCCGATACGCCAAGTCCAATCTTTTTAGGCATGACGTTTAAGGGAAAAATTATATGGGCTATTTGATTTCCTAATGACTTCTATTACTAACATTTTATCAACTTCGTCATTTACCTCTATTTTGAAATTTCATTGGGAGTCTATATGAAGGTACGTATATAGCTTTATGTTTGTTCTTAGACTGTATTTTGTGTTCAATGACATCCGTTCTCTCCCAGAGATCACTCGCTAGTGGAGAAAAATCCTGGTAATCAGATAAAAGATAAAAAAATTTCTGCTGAATCACCTCTGCTTGAATGACTTTACGGATATTACTTTAGATAGAGTATAAGAGGGATTCGTCCACAACTGGTCGGGCGTGATTAAATTTAGCAACAGTAAAAATTGCGATATTCATATCTTCCATATCCACAATATGTATAGGCTTTGTGGATCACAAGATTAACTTGTTGCTGTGAGGCAACCGTGTATAGTGCTTTGTTCACGGAAATCGTTATATTTCAGGGTGTTGGGAAGGATTAAAATTTCAGATCCCGGCAAAGTCTTTTTACATGCACTAAGGCATTCGAGGGTGCATGCGTCTCGAGATTTTGAGTGCAAACTGCGACTGCAGGTGTGGGAGAATTCTGTTGGGTCGCTTGAACAATATCACGATTTATGAGACAAGTGATTGGTTCCTCTATATAAGTTATTATTTGATTAACTGTCTCTTTTTGTCCAAAACGGATTTTAATGTGTTAGAAGGTTTATAGAATTTTCCTTTGATAAACACTCCTTATTTTGGCGAGAAGGGTAAGATAATGTTTTGTATACCCATAGATGGATATCTTACAATTACACTAGATACTGATCAATGGTTTTATAACTATAGAAGTATCCGTAAGCGTTCGCTTATCCGCCCTGTACTGAATCTGCGTTACGCTATGACGATTAACTCTTTATTGCAAATTACTGAACCATACTCCGGACTTCTCAATAGGGAAGTTCGAACAACAAAAGGTGAGTCCGTAAATACAGGATATTACATGGACTAAAGGAATAAAAACAATGTAAATGGCTGATATTCTAATTTTACGGCACTTACAGTCGGGCGTAATCCACCACTACTTATAATAACTTATTGTATTAAAATTACGAGAACCTGCTCTGATTACTTGATACGGTCGTGTGATTCATAGGAAAATTCCTTTTTAATTCAAAAAGGTATTGGCATGAATGATCCAACATCGCTCTCCCCCCTCCACTAAAGTCGCTTATGTGGAATGTGCTCTGCTTGCAACACTCGGCAGATTTTTCTGACCCTGACCATTTGACTAGATGACACAGTAACCAAGTTTGCTGAAGCACGATTTGTTTGTTTCTGATTTTTAGCAGATTTACTGTTTGCCTGTTTCTTTTTATAATAATGAGGATTCTTTTCTTTAATATCATTGGCAACGTATTGTGTGTTTTAGCATTATGTTGCTATTGGTTACATAGAAAGTAACGAACATAAGAATGTCTTGAACTATTATGAATTGAGCGATTACTATTAAAACAAGTTATCTCTACTGCATTATTATTAACTATATGTACTTGCTGTGGTTTACTTTCATTCTTTGCTAAAATTTGAAATAGTGAGGGATCCAGGTCACCTCATTTAGACATATTTTGTTAATTTGTTTATATGAAAGTTAAGTATGTTAACCTAATGAAATCTTTTACAGACATGTTATTCTTGCAATCCAGCCAAATTTTAATTTTTTTTATTTTAAGTTAAGTTGAGTCATAGAGATTCGATTTTTTAAGCATAACTCAAGGCTGAAACTGCGATCGGGACCATGCAAAGGAGCCTTTATTGTCCTGACCCGAAATAGTGTTACCTCTAATTTATCCAGATTTGTGTGGGTGTTCCACTTGTTTTGTGTGTTTTCTTATCACTACGGTGCCTGACGACCCTATCCATGCATCTGTAATTTGTTATGTACAGAATTAATAATCACCCAAAATGATAAGATTAACACAGTATATGATTATGATATTTCAGGAGAACTTCTGGAAACAGAAACTCAAAGATAAAAACTCGCAGTAGCGAAATCCTAATTATGTAGATAATTTCTGTAAAAAAGTAAGATTAAGAATGTCTCGTAACTTCAGCCACAGGAACAACGAAAATTCGACCCGCAAAGGAAACACTCAGTTACTCCAAATGAATAAAAAAGATTGTACTTAGCTTGATTTTGTGGGAAGTCACGGTGTTTCGATAACGACACACGGCCTTGGTGCCCCTTCTCTGTTTAGCGGATGACCCTTGTTCTTAGCATTGTTTGTTTGTTGAATGATTCGTTTCTCTTGCTGGTCTTAAAGATCTTGCTGTTTAGGTGACGTCACGGCATTTGGCTTCGATGTCGCTCTTCCGCAGTGACTGGAATTCTCAGTTCGCATTCTGCTCGTTCGGTGTTTGTTTGTTGGATGATTCGTTTCCTTGAAGATCCGATGCTGCAGACGCGTCCGGCTTGTTTCTTGAAGGTATGCACTGCTGAAGACTCTCACTAAACGATGACACTAAGTTGCTTGAAGAATCTCTTGCTTTTGCCGTTGTTGACTTCTGATATGATACATTATTCATTATTCTGGTGCCCCTTCTCTGTTTAGCGGATGACCCTTGTTCTTAGCGTTGTTTGTTTGTTGAATGATTCGTTTCTCTTGCTGGTCTTGAAGATCTTGCTGTTTAGGTGACGTCATGGCGTTTGGCTTCGATGTCGCTCTTCCGCAGTGACCGGAATTCTCAGTTCGCATTCTGCTCGTTCGGTGTTTGTTTGTTGGATGATTCGTTTCCTTGAAGATCCGATGCTGCAGACGCGTCCGGTTTGTTTCTTGAAGGTATGCACTGCTGAAGACTCTCACTAAACGATGACACTAAGTTGCTTGAAGAATCTCTTGCTTTCGCCATTGTTGACTTCTGATATGATACATTATTCGTTATTCTGGTTATTCTTTGGAAGACGTTGAAGAGTACGCTGAAGGCTACCACCAATATATAGGGGTGATGCCTTTGTATAATAAGGCGCCCTGTGAGGTTATTTAGACCTGCAATAATTTTACGCTAAGGTCGGTTGGCTATGTCTTTCCATACTCATTGGAGTGTCTTGGATTTCTATTATAATTTACGAAGTCAGTATCTTCTTTGGTTATGTCGACGGAGATGTGTTCAACTCATAATGATAGTTTCTAAGTTCATTCAGTATCTTCTTTCTGATGTGAGGTTTCTAGTAGAAAACACAGAGTACAAAAATATCTCTATTCTCTGAGACTACATGATGAAGATCAGATAAAATTGGACAGGTCCTCTAATGATGATGGCTGATTGAATTCTGTCTTACAATCTGGTTTACAAATCATAAAGGAAGCAGACAGTAGCTCGAACATACGAACATACTCACAGATGACATAGATTACAAGTCACGTAGGCCGTTTGAGTTAAAGGTCACTGTGGTTGTCTCAAGCAAGAAGCTTGGACTACCGTTTTCAAAACAAATGAATGACCACAGATGACGGCAACTAGACACTGACTGATTACAACACGTCATCTTAGCCTACTTTATCATATCTGGTCTGATCACATTCCTGCAAGCAAACTGGTTGACCTCTTGGGTCACTGGTTTTAATTAATCATAGTTTTAGTTTTTTATATATGGAATAACATTCCATATATTATATTATGTAGCACTTATATATATATATATATATATATATATATATATAATATATATATATATATATATATATATATATATTATATAATATATATATATATATAAATAACAAATACATTATATACTATGTATATATACAAATATATGAGAATTTAACGCGTATTTGTCAGTATCATAATGCCTTCCATCTTCCATTGTCTCTCCCATAAGAATATCTACAAAATCAAGGAAGAAAAAATAGCCTCTCCTACATATCTATGAAAACCCTAGTAGTTAAATTTAAAAAAATAAAGTAAATAAAAACTCACAATCACTCTTCAGTTACTCAGGCTGAAGAAAATAATTTTTTCGTTTTCATTCGCTCACAAAAAAAAAAAAAATTAATAAATAAAATAAACGAACGGTTATTGTCTACTCACAGGCGCAGGCTTTGGACGATCCCAGGCTCAGCTAAACAAATGAGCATCGACAGCAGTAGATTATGTAAGAGACGGTTTACACTTTTTGTCAGAAATCGCGTCAAAATCTGGATTTCGCTTGAAGCTGAAAACAGAGATTTGTCATATTTATTAATAGAGAAATGGGTCACGTTTATCAATAAAGAATTTATTTACTTATCAGTAATTCTGATCTACCTGAGAGTATTGCGTGATCAGAACTTCGTTATCAATAGATTGATTTCCTGAGAAGTTGAGAACAAAGATTGTCATATTTTATCAATTAGAAGTATGCCAAGTTTATCAATAAAGAATTCATTTTCTTATCAGTAGTTACTATATACTTTCCTTGGCTTATAAATTATTCATATCTTTATCTATTTAGTTATTAATTTTCAATTCATTGTCCTTTTTGTCTTACATGTCAAGTGATCTCTTCTTTCCTCACTACCACTCAAAATCAATTCACTTGTATATTCAATATTCAATTTATATTTTCATCCATTTAGTTATTAACTGATAATTGATCTTCTCTTTCTGTTTTCCTGTTACCTTCTGTTAATTATTTTGAATGAACATCATATTCTTTTGGAAGCTTGAATTTTAAGTCAATGGTCCTCTTTGTGGTCTACTTCCATAAGGGTTTATCCTCTGAATAATAATATTAATATTAATAATAATAATAATATTAATAATAATAATAATAGCAATAATAATAATAATAATAATAATAATAATAATAATAATAATAATAATAATAATAATAATGAATAATAATAATAAAAATAATAATAATAATAATAATAATAATAATAATAATAATAAATAATAATAATAATAATAATAATAAGGATTGTATCTGGGGACATCAGGATGGAGTTTGGAATAGAAAATGCGCCTTAGTCAACATACAAAAAGGCAAAGTAACGAGAACTGAAGGGATAAAAAAAAGCTACCAGATGGGAGCAACATCAAACACATAGATGAGACAGGATACAAATACCTGGGAATAATGGAAGGAGGAGATATAAAACACCAAGAGATGAAGGACACGATCAGGAAAGAATATATGCAGAGACTCAAGGCGATACTCAAGTCAAAACTCAACGCCGGAAATATGATAAAAGCCATAAACACATGGGCAGTGCCAGTAATCAGATACAGCGCAGGAATAGTGGAATGGACGAAGGCAGAACTCCGCAGCATAGATCAGAAAACCAGGAAACATATGACAATACACAAAGCACTACACCCAAGAGCAAATACGGACAGACTATACATAACACGAAAGGAAGGAGGGAGAGGACTACTAAGTATAGAGGACTGCGTTAACATCGAAAACAGAGCACTGGGGCTATATCTAAAAACCAGTGAAGACGAGTGGCTAAAGAGTGCATGGGAAGAAGGACTAATAAAAGTAGACGAAGACCCAGAAATATACAGAGACAGGAGAAAGACAGAAAGAACAGAGGACTGGCACAACAAACCAATGCACGGACAATACATGAGACAGACTAAAGAACTAGCCAGCGATGACAATTGGCAATGGCTACAGAGGGGAGAGCTAAAGAAGGAAACTGAAGGAATGATAACAGCGGCACAAGATCAGGCCCTAAGAACCAGATATGTTCAAAGTACGATAGACGGAAATAACATCTCTCCCATATGTAGGAAGTGCAATACGAAAAATTAAACCATAAACCACATAGCAAGTGAATGCCCGGCACTTGCACAGAACCAGTACAAAAAGAGGCATGATTCAGTGGCAAAAGCCCTCCACTGGAGCCTGTGCAAGAAACATCAGCTACCTTGCAGTAATAAGTGGTACGAGCACCAACCTGAAGGAGTGATAGAAAACGATCAGGCAAAGATTCCTCTGGGACTATGGTATTCAGAACGGATAGGGTGATACGTGCAAACAGACCAGACGTGACGTTGATTGACAAAGTCAAGAAGAAAGTATCACTCATTGATGTCGCAATACCATGGGACACCAGAGTTGAAGAGAAAGAGAGGGAAAAAAATGGATAAGTATCAAGATCTGAAAATAGAAATAAGAAGGATATGGGATATGCCAGTGGAAATCGTACCCATAATCATAGGAGCACTAGGCACGATCCCAAGATCCCTGAAAAGGAATCTAGAAAAACTAGAGGCTGAAGTAGCTCCAGGACTCATGCAGAAGAGTGTGATCCTAGAAACGGCACACATAGTAAGAAGAGTGATGGACTCCTAAGGAGGCAGGATGCAACCCGGAACCCCACACTATAAATACCACCCAGTCGAATTGGAGGACTGTGATAGAGCAAAAAAAAAAAATAATAATAATAATAATAATAATAATAATAATTAATATTATTATAATTACATGGTGGACGCTGGAAATTCCCTAAAACAATAAGAGCAGAGAACCCAGAGGAGAGAGAGAGAGAGAGAGAGAGAGAGAGAATCAAGAGCAAATGCCAGCTAATTCAAATTCATTCCCCATTTCGTCTTGTAAGCCCTTAATACATCGCGAACGTTTCTTCTTCATTTGCTCTCTCTCTCTCTCACTCTCTCTCTCTCTCTCTCTCTCTCTCTCTCTCTCTCTCTCCGAATCCAGATTTGCATCTCCTGTTTCCATTAGGGGCCAGAATGTAGTTCGGGGGATCTGGTGACACAGGAAGGAGAAGTTGGGAAGGACTCGTCTCCAGGACCTGAAGGATGAGTTCCTGTCACGGCCAACTTTCTGATTAGGCCTCAGCGGCTGCGGGTGTGGCCGGGATGTGGGCTGTCTGCGGGCGGGGTGTAGGGTGGGCGTATTGTCTGAGTCACAGTAATGGTTTCGGTCGTCTTTTGAGAGAGAGAGAGAGAGAGAGAGAGAGAGAGAGAGAGAGAAAGCGCCTTTATCTTCTTCTTCTTCTTCTTCTTCTTCTTCTTATTATTATTATTATTATTATTATTATTATTATTATTATTATTATTATTATTACCTTTCAAACGGAGAGACAATAAAATTAAAAATCACAGAGAGAGAGAGAGAGAGAGAGAGAGAGAGAGAGAGAGAGAGAGAGTCTTCTTTCTTCTCCTTTTTCTTCTTCTTCTTTTTCTTCTTCTTCTTTTTATTATTATTATCATTATTATTAATATTATCATCGTTACCTCTGAAATTCCTTTTGCGAATAGGAGCAGGAAACGGAGAGACAATAAACATCAAAATCACATGTAGAGAGAGACAGAGAGAGAGAGAGAGATTGATTTACTACTGCAATAAAGTTATCTCTATAATTCCACGATGATTCCTTACTTTAATATCAACGTCAACTACAATGCATTGTACAATTCACAACACATAACACTTTCTACTTCGCAATTACAACCCCTCAAATCATTCATAACGAAATCACGCCACAATCACAGCGGTATCAATTACAGATAATTACAAAATTAATTTCCATTCGTAGCCGCTGCAGTTACCAATCAAAGCACCGTATTGCGGCGTTCATTAGGGTACTGCTGCCCTCCCGTTGTCTCTCGTGGGAACCTAATGAACGGACCCTTATCTCCGATTATGACGTCACATGACTGGACTTAATTACGTCGGGTGAATAAAAGGAGCTCTGGCGATTTGGAGGGACCAGGTTTGGGAGTAGTAATATGTCGTCTGTAACTGGATCCCTTCTGTAGTGGAGTGTGTCGTGTGTAATTAATGTGCTGGGGCTTTGATATGTATGATATTACGTGTGGGTGTATATATGTGTATATATAACATATATTGTGTGTGAATGATGGAATTACTTACTTATAATGGTAATACAGTAACCGTGATATGCATAAGCAAAAGACAGCAAGAAACGAACAGCCAAAAGTAACAAAAAACATTGGGAACATTTAACAAAATTTAACAATGACGCTACTTATCTTTTCTTTGACTCTCTCTCTCTCTCTCTCTCTCTCTCTCTCTCTCTCTCTCTCTCTCTCTCTCTCTCTCTCTTTCCTTTACCAAAGAAAACCACAATCAGAATTCAAAGTCTCCAAACTTTCACAGATTACGTAGAGCAACAGAAGCCAGAAGTTCCAGAATTTTTTTCTCCAGGAATTCCAGAATTTACCCCGACTTCCCGTAGGCAAAAATTATGGACTCGTACCTGATAGATACGTACACGGCAGCCTTTAGTTTTCAGAGCACAGGACCTTCGTGCATACGGCAACTTAGTTACGACATTCCCCGTGATCTGCGATTTCCTGAGCGCTCCGTAGAAAAGAGAGAGAGAGAGAGAGAGAGAGAGAGAGAGAGGAGAGAGAGAGAGATTTAAAAGTTGGCATTGTTTACTTCTCGTGGAGAACGCACGCGAAAATGGTTTGGGATCAATAAATGTTTTGGGAAAGCGGAAACGTTTTAGGGAAACAAACTTTTTTAGGAAAGCAGAAATATTTTAAGGAAATAGAAACGTTTAGAACATATAAACGTTTTAGGAAACTGTACCGTTTTAGGGAAATAGAAACGTGTTAGGATGATACCTGAGTCTTTTCGGGAAAGCTGAAACGTTTTAGGTAAACAAACATTTTAGGAAAGCACAAACGTTGTAAGAAAGTTAGAAGAGGTTTGAAGAAGCACACAAACGCTTTTGGAAAGTATAAACATTTTCATGGATACTGTAACGTGGTAGGAAAACACAATCATTATAGAAACACAAAAGGGGTTTAGCAGACTAATTCCAGGAACAGAAAAACGTTATAGGGAATCAGAAAATTTCATGCCTCCTTCGTTGCATAAATAATAAATAGAAGAATGAGATTCGACCGCAAAAGACAGATCACAACTACATCTCGTGTGAAAACAATTTTATTTTATTTTTTTAAGATGAGAGACGAACGAGTTGCAACTACAGTTGCATAATGTTGATTCCGGAATTAAACGGGGATGGAAATTGAGTTGGAGAACATGAAATCACTCCTTAGTTTTTCCTTCTTCTTCTTCTTCTTCTCCAAACTTATAATTATAATTCATGGTCGGAGACATCTGATTGATGTGAAGATTCCAGTCACAAGATTTTTTTGCGTCACATCTCTCTGTCTCTCTTTTTTTTCGGAAGCCATTTACTACGAAAGAAAGGAAACTTCAAAAACTTTGCAGATCTGCCCCGTAATTTGTTGTCGTGT
>NC_087208.1:47492972-47497972 GCF_015104395.2 Macrobrachium nipponense | reverse complement strand
ATTCACAACGCAAATCACGCCACAATCACAGCGGTATCAATTACAGACAATTACAAAGTGAATTTCCATTCGTATCAGCTGCAGTTAGCAATCAAAGCGCCGTATTGCGTCGTTCATTAGGGTACTGCTGGCCTCGCGTTGTCTCTCGTGGGAACCTAATGAACGGACCCTTATCTCCGATTATGACGTCACATGACTGGACTTAATGACGTCGGGTGAATAGAAGGAGCTCTGGCAATTTGGAGGGACCAGGTTTGGGAGTAGTAATATGTCGGCTGTAACTGGACCACTTCTGTAGTGGACTGGGTCGTGTGTAATTAATGTACTAGGGCTTTGATATGTATGATATTACGTGTGGGGGTGTTATATGTATATGTATATATCATATAATGTGCGTTTGTATGTTGGAATAACTTATAATGATAATAAAGAAACTGTGATATGCATAAGCAAAAGACAGCAAGAAATTAGCTGCCAAAAGTAACAAAAAAAATTGGGAAAATTTAACAAATTTAACAATGACGCTATTTAGCTTATACGTTACTTCCTCTCTCTCTCTCTCTCTCTCTCTCTTTTTCCTTCACCAATGAAAATCACAACCAGCATTCGAAGTACCCAAACTTTCGCAGATTACGTAGAACAACAGAAGCCAGAAGTTCCAGAATTTCTCCAGGAATTCCAGAATTTGCCCCGACTTCCCGTAGGGAGAATTATGGACTTGTACCTGACAGATACGTACACGGTTGTGTACGTACATGGCAGCCTTTAGTTTTCAAAGCACGGGACCTTCTTGTGGATGGCGACTTAGTGACGACATTCCCCGTGATCTGTGATTTCCTGAGCTTCGTAAAATAGAGAGAGAGAGAGAGAGAGAGAGAGAGAGAGAAAGACGAGAGAGAGAGAGAGAGAGAGAGAGAGAGAGAGAGAGAGAGAGAGAGAGAGAGAGAGAGAGAGAGGAACGTTTTGCGGATTTGGAATTGTTTAGTTCTCGTGGGGAACGCCCACGAAAATGCTTTGGGATCGTTAAATGTTTTGAGAAAGTGGAAACGGTTTAGGGAAACAAACTTTTTTTAGGAAAGCAGAAATATTTTAAGGAAATAGAAGTATTTAGAACATATAAACATTTTAGGAAACTGTAACATTTTAGTTAAATAGAAACGTGTTAGGAAACCTGAGTCTTTTCGGGAAAGCTGAAACGTTTTAGGTAAACAAACATCTTAGGAAAGCACAAACGTTGCAAGAGAGTAGAAGAGGTTATAAGAAAGCACACAAACGTTTTTGGAAAGTATAGAAAGTATAAACATTTCCAGGAATACTTTAACGTAGTAGGGAAGCACAAACATTATAGAAACACAAAAGGGGTTTAGCAAACTAATTCCAGGAACAGAAAAACGTTTTAGGGAATCAGAAATTTCATGTCTCCTTCGTTCCATAAACAATAAATAGAAGAATGATACTCGAACGCAAAAGACAGATCACAACATCTCCTCAGAGAACTTTTTTTTAATTTATTTTATTTTATTTTAAGATAATAGACGAACGAGTTGCAACTACAATTGCAAAATGTTCACTCCGGAGCAGGAAATCGAGTTGGAGAGAACATGAACTCATTCCTTAGTTTCTCATTCTTCTTCTTCTTCTTCTCCAAACTTAAAATTGTAATTCATGGCTCGGAAGAACATCTGATTGATGTGAAGATTCCAGTCACAAGATTTTTGTGTCACATCTCTCTGTCTCTCTCTTTTTTTTTTCAGAAGTCATTTATTACGAAAGAAAGGAAACTTCAAAAACTTTGCAGATCTGCCCCGTAATTTGTTGTCATATATTTTTATAACTAATAATCACGGGGTTTAATTTCCTAATATAAGTTTGTGGTTGATTTTAATGAGAGTTCTGTCAGATATAAAATATTCCTGTAGATGTGAATTTTTAATCTTTATCGCTTCTTAAAGTTGAGGAACAAAGAAGGTTCTTTGTTTCATATATGAACGCACTCATTCCTCAGAGAAGTATATTTAGGGAAATATTGATATTTATTTAAATAATCGTAAGTAATAATTGCCTCGCTTATAATGATAAAGCACAGAGAGATACTCGCTTCATTCCACGCCAGAGGCAGAACACAATTAGTCCCGGAAATGATGACCGCTAAATTTTATACGCTTATGAATCTGAAAATATTAATTGAAGAAAAAACTGCCCTCATGTTATTTAATTAGAAAAGCTGGACTAATTAATAGCATTTTTTTTTAATCCAACTCGCCGAAAGTCAGCGGATATATGAAATATAAAGTAATTCAAATTCAGGTGCATTTGACAAACAGCCATTATGTGGACGGATTGATTCAGGCCGCGTTCAGATGCATATATATATATATATATTTCTACGTGTCACCCTCAAGTAGAGCAAGCATATACATCACGACAGAAATGAACAGCAGGAGAAATAAGCTTTCGGAAACCGCTTTATTAAAACGCTGCCTAAAATTGCTGCTTACAGTATTTTGGTTTTTTCCCTAGAGAGGATAAATGTGTGTATTCAATTAAACACGAAATTGCTTTTATTTCATGGCAACAAAAATGCCTTTGTTGTGTTTCATTGGGCGGTGTGGACAGGCTGATTTTCTCTCGTTTTTCGAAATGGAACTAGCGATTGGAAGCACTGGAATACATTGATTGGAGACAACTGGAAACAGTGACTGGACAAAGTTACTGAAAACAGCATCTAAAAATCGAATGAAAAAGTGATTAGAAACAGCGACTGAAAATAGCGGCTGAAAATAGCAGTAGAAAACAACGATTGGAAACAGCGATTGAAAACAGTGACTGAAAACAACGATTGTAAACAGTGATTAGGAACAGCAATTGAATACAACTGAGCATAGTGATTGGAAACTGCGATTGGAAAGAACTGGAAACTGATTGGAAAAATTTACTGAAAACAACATCTAAAAAAAGCAATTGTAAACAAAGACTGAAAACAGCGATTGGAAACAGCAGTTGTAAACAGTGACTGAAAACAGCGATTGTAAACAGCGACAGAAAACAGCGACAGAAAACAGCGATAGTAAACAGCGATTGAAAATATCGACTGAAAACAGCGATTGAAAACATCGACTGAAAACAGCGATTGAAAACATCGACTGAAAACAGCGATTGAAAACATTGAATGAAAACAGAGATTGAAAACATTGAATGAAAACAGCGATTGAAAACATTGAATGAAAACAGCGATTGAAAACATTGAATGAAAACAGCGATTGAAAACATTGAATGAAAACAGCGATTGAAAACATTGAATGAAAACAGCGATTGAAAACATTGACTGAAAAAAGCGATTGAAAACATTGAATGAAAACAGCGATTGAAAACATTTAATGAAAACAGAGATTGAAAACATCGAATGAAAACAGCGATTGAAAACATCGACTGAAAACAGCGATTGAAAACATCGACTGAAAACATCGACTGAAAACAGCGATTGAAAACATCGAATGAAAACAGCGATTGAAAACATCGACTGAAAACAGCGATTGAAAACTGATGAAAACAGCGATTGAAAACATCGACTGAAAACAGCGATTGAAAACACTCGACTGCATAAAATCAGCGATTGAAAACATTGATTGAAAACAGCGATTGAAAACATCGATGAAAAACAAGCGATTGAATAAAACAGCGACTGAAAATCAGCGATGAAAACATTGAATGAAAACACGATTGAAAACATGAATGAAAACAAGCAGCAATGAAAACATTGATTAAAACATCGAATGAAAACAGCGATTTGAAAAACCAAATTCAGCGATTGAACAAAACATTGAATGAGCGATTGAAAACATAAGAAAAAGAAAACTGAAAACAGCGATTGAAAAACATTGAATGAAACGCACGGATTGGGGGACCTTGAATGAAAAACAGTGATTAAAAACATTGAATTTGAAAACAAGGCCGATTGAAAAACATCGACTGAAAACAGCGATTGAAAAACATCGACTGAAAACAGCGATGAAAACATCGACTGAAAAACAAGCGATGAAAACATCGAATGAAAACAGCGATGAAAACATGATGAAAAACAGCGATAAAACATCGACTGAAAACAGCGATTGAAAACATTGAATGAAAACAGCGATTGAAAACATCGACTGAAAACAGCGATTGAAAACATTGAATGAAAACAGCGATTGAAAACATCGACTGAAAACAGCGATTGAAAACATTGAATGAAAACAGCGATTGAAAACATTGAATGAAAACAGCGATTGAAAACATTGACTGAAAACAGCGATTGAAAACATCGACTGAAAACAGCGATTAGAAATTATTCAGAAAATACAAAAATGTTTCTTCTCTTCGATCAGTTATTGAGTCCTAGGTTGATATTGAAGGATTCATAAAAGGTAGATTCGATCAATCGGACAGCATTGGCTGTCGAGTTGAGAAACAGAGAGAGAGAGAGAGAGAGAGAGAGAGAGAGAGAGAGAGAGAGAGAGAGAGAGAGTAATAATAATAATAATTCTTTATTTCCAATATTTACATTGGGTATTCATAAAATATAAAACTATAATTAGTAAAATCATCTTACAAATAGTTAAAATATTTATTTTAGACATAAAAAAGTTTGTTTAAGAATCAACAAATCGTCTAAAACTCCGATAATTAATAAAATTCATCAATAATAAAAAAATATCATATAATTAGAAAGTATTTACTTAAAATATAATGAGAAAAAATTATTCTTCATTGAATATTAAAATACATTGTCATAGACCACATAAGTTGTGTTAAAAACATGTCATGTACAAATAGTGATAAAATAACACAAAGTAAAACAAATAAGCATACTAGATTATAAAGGACTAAGGATATCTTAATTTGTAAATAAAAGCCATCTTATCCATAAGTATTATCTAAAACTAATTCCAATATCTATAAAAGTATAGTAGTGCCTTCAAAATCACTTTTAATATGACAATTAAGCATAACGTTCAGTCAAA
>NC_087208.1:47483653-47491153 GCF_015104395.2 Macrobrachium nipponense | reverse complement strand
TATAAATTATTCACATTCGACCGTCTATTGTTCATATAATTGTTTACATTGTTTTTCAAGTGAATCATTTACCCAAATAGATATTAAATGTGGTTTTTATTTTACTTCGGAATATTCTTAGTGGTATTACTTTCATTCACATTGAAACCTTAACAATTGAAGCGAAGATGCAATGAATTACTTACTCTAATTCTTCTTGTAATTTTGTAATTTACTTATATTTTCGTCTATTTATTCATCAGTGTGTTTAATTAGTTTTCGTTTTGTGAAACTGTCATCTTTCTGTACAAGAAGAGAAAGAAAAAATGGATAAGTATCAAGATCTGAAAATAGAAATAAGAAGGATATGGGATATGCCAGTGGAAATCGTACCCATAATCATAGGAGCACTAGGCACAATCCAAAGATCCCTGAAAAGGAATCTAGAAAAACTAGAGGCTGAAGTAGCTCCAGGACTCATGAAGAAGAGTGTGATCCTAGAAATGGCGCACACAAAAAGAAAAGTGATGGACTCCTAAGGAGGCAGGATGCAACCCGGAACCCCACACTATAAATACCACCCACTCGAATTGGAGGACTTTGATACAACACACACACACACACAAATAAATAATAATAATAATAATTCACGTAAAGAATAAATGGCTTAACCTCCCAATTTATTTTCCCTAAAAACGCATAACAATTAAATCAATCACTGCGCATAATTCCCGCCTTACAAAACCCGATGGAAAATAAATCTCGCTGCCAAAAACGAGGTCCAGATACATAGATATGGATCCACCCGTATACATCGGAAGACAATGACGGATCACTTGCATTAAGACGCAAGACAGACGCTCAAAGGATTCTTTCCCGAATATTCCACATCTTCTGAATCTTTAAATCTTCTGCCTTGCGACCTGTGGACATAAATCTCCTCCCAGGGCAGTGTGGTCTGAGAGAGTAATAATTTATACTGAAGTAAATTATCTGCAGTGGCTAATGCATCTCTTGCCCTGTTTAAACAGCCAGGAATGAGGAGGTCTACCTCAATGCAATTCTTCTCGCATTTAAGAGAGTAATTTATACAGAGTAAAATATCTGCAGTGGCTAATGCATCTTTCGCCCTGTTTAAAGAGCCAGAATGAGGAGGTCTACCTCAATGCAATACTTCTTGCATTTCAATACGTTTTTTTTTGGCTGTTTATCTATCTATTAATTTGTCTTTTTCTTTTTTGATGAGAAGTGATTTCTTCTTTCTGTATTTCACTTTACCTCCTCTTACTTCTACCTAACGAACACCTTCATAGTCTTTGGAAGCTTGAATTTGGTGGGCTTGTTCCTTATGAATAGGTTTAATCAACAGAAATATAACGACAACAACAACAACAATAATAATACTAAACTACTACTACTACTACTACTACTACTACTACTACTACTACTACTACTAATATAATAATAATAATAATAATAATAATATAATAATAATAATAATAATAATAATAATAATAATAATATTCTCTGCAAGCTTGAATATCAAGGCAATGGTTCCTATAATATGCTTGTTCCATATGGATAGGTTTCATCAACTGAATAATAATAATAATAATAATAATAATAATAATAATAATAATAATAATAATAATAATAACACTCTACATATACTTAAACGTGAATGGATAAATTAACTCTGCACAGCTTTCATACAATAATAAAAATGATGATAATAATAATAATTAATAGGAACACTAGGCACGCTCCCAAGATCTCTGAAAAGGAACCTGCAATAAACTAGATGCTGAAGTAGCTCCAGGACTCATGCGAAAGAGTGTGCTCCTAGATACAGTGCACACTGTGAGCAAAGTGATGGACTCCTAAGGAGGCAGGATGCAACCCGGAACTCCCCACAATATAAAAACCTACCAGTCGAATAGGATGACTGTGATAGACCCCCCAAAAATAATGACAACGATAATATTTGAGAGTGTAGTTTGAGAATATAGTCTGAGAAGACCAGATAGTTTGTTATCTGAGACAGACTACGAACAGACATTAAATCATGTAGTCAAACAAGGTTTAAACAAGGTACTATTCCTTCCGCTTGAAGAATCATAATTCAATGCCGACGTTTTAATGTAGAATTGACTTATTTACAGCTGACTCTGATATACGATATTTTGTGCTACAATCCAATCCACACACACACTCTCTCTCTCTCTCTCTCTCTCTCTCTCTCTGTCCTTAATGTATGTGTATGTGTATATATATATATATATATATATATATATATATATATATATATATATATATATATATATTACATACTATATATATATATATTATATATAATATATATATATATGTATATATAACACATACATATATATATATATATATATATATATATATATATATATATATATACCATATATATATATATATCAAAACACACACACACATATATATAGTCATATCACATTACCGTGATTCATATACATCTATATGTATATGAATCACGGTAATGTGATATGACTTATGTAAAATGCTACGTGTTGTCAAAAGCGCTACTTAACTACCGGAGTCGAGGCGGGTTGATGTCTCCAAACCAACGAATACTTAAGCGCGAGAAAGTATTTGAGGTGAGAGACGACATACCTTTAAGCCTCTCGCGGTGGTTGAGTGTTTATAGCTTCCACTGACGCTCCTGGATTTATAATGTACCTGCGTTCGCGCCCAAGTACAGGTAAATCTATTATCGAGAAAAAATTCCCCTTCGGTTAAACATATATGAAAACATATATTAATTCCGAGGTAGACGAATTAGATATTAAGGACATTGTAGCTCGATATATTTACACACACATATATATATATATATATATACTATATATATATATATATATATATATATATATATATATATATATATATATATATATAGATATATATATAATAATACTTTTAGGGCACAATTTTTTAAGCGGATACAAAACATTCATTGAATAGAATGGCTTTCTCACTGTTAACCAGCTTTTTGAAATGCTTCATATTTTCTAATTATTTTCTTTACTTCATTGTTCAGGTTACTAATGGACACATAATGGGGTTCTTCCATTTACTCCAGTATTTTTACACGCGACAGCTGTTTCGTCAACCTATACGTATTGACGTTTTCAAGCGTACTGATACAAATATGTTGTGTTGTTTAGGAGTTAAGCTGGCTTTATGCCAGCACTGGGCTCTTGCTCATAGAGCAGCCCGTAGTACAAATATTGTTGTTGTTGTTTAGGATTAAGCTGGCTTTATGCCAGCACGGGCTCTTGCTCATAGAGCAGCCCGTAGTACAAATATGAGCCTACATGCGTTTTGTGACGTCATGAGGACGGAAAGGTAGCACAATTGCCAGATACCTAGTTTTAAGTATTTACAAAAGACTATAGTGGAACATAAAATAAGACAAATAAATAAATATGTTAACAACAGAAATATATAAAAAAGTTGAAAGTAAGTTATTATATACACATTTACATAAAAATATATTAATACATATATATATTATGTATGTTTAATTCACTGAAAGTCAGTGTGCGCTCCTGTCCGCGTGTGGGGGTTTTGTCCCACGCGGTTGAAGGTCTGCCTCCTACACGAGGGCAAGGAACGGTCTGCCTCACGTTGGACGTTAAGGCTGGGACGTTGCATTGCGATGCTGACTGCTTCTGATATCAATAAACGATTGTAGTTGCCTTCCTTGTGTATTATTTTGGTGTTTGTGAGAAGTTCTTGTAATGATGGTTTTTTATTGTGGGTATCCACAAAGTGCTGATGAATGGCTCCTTGGTTTCTGTGGGCCTGCATGCGACGTTTGAGTGTGGTGGTTGTGTGTCCGATATAGCATTTTTGGGGACTGACATTGCTCGTCAGCACAGACAAATTTGTATACTATATCAGATTTAACCTCTTTCTCCGTCGATGGGGCCGTACTATTTTTCATTACCAAAGAGGCCGTAAGGTTTGGTTTGCAGTAAATCCTTGCTGTTATTTTGTTATATGGCGCTAGGGGGGTGGTTCCTCTTCGCAGTATACCAAGGATGGCTTTCCTTTCATCTTCGTGGTGTTTGTTGTATGGTATCTGATGGTATATCACTATTTCTTTGTCTTTGTCTTGTGTGTTGTTCCTCGGGGTCGGATTATGGAAAGCCTCTAATCTCTTTTGACAACTTGCTGGATCATGTCATCTGGATATCCAGTTATTTGTGAGCAGCTGTTGAAACTCTGTTGATTTCTTCGTTAGTCGCTTTCCACGTGGAACAGTGTGTTATGGCACGTTTTATGTATGCATTTCCACAGATCGTTTATATGCATCAGGGCATTCTCCTCTAGCATTAAGCATCTTCCAGCGTCTGTCTTTTTAGTGTATACGGTGGTATTGTATTTGTTGTTTCTTTTGGTCACAAGTACGTCCAAGAAAAGGGAGCTCTTCTCATCACTTCTTTCTACCGTAAAATTTAATGTAGAAATTTGCTTGGAGTTTTATTTACTAATTCTTCTATGTCATTGTCGCCCTTTGTTGTGATAAAGAATATCATCAATATATCTCCCATAGATTCTGGGTTTTGGTGTTCTTCAATGTGACCTCTTCTGTGTGTGCCATGTATGCGTTTGCGAAAAGAACCCCGAGGGGAACCCATTGCCATGCCGTCCTTTTGTCGTATATTTTCGCCCCTATGTGAGAGGAATGGGGCTTCCTTTGTGCATGCTTCCATCATCTCTTTTAAGATTTTTTCGGGGATCGGTAATGGAATGGTTCTCAGAGCGGTATATCTTGTCCTGATAATTTGTATTGTTGGTTTCATCAACTGGCACGTTTAGTAAATAAACTTTCAACGTCCAGGATGCTATGTCTTCGTCGTCGGTGCGTGTCTTGCAGTAGGTCGATGAATTCTGTCGATGATTTTTAGCGAGAACTTGTTGGAGGGAATGTACGGCGTTATAATTTCGTTCAATTTTCTTAGCCACTTTATACATGGGGGATGTCATTTGGGATATATGGGCCGTAGCGGGTTTCCCTGTTTGTGAATCTTGACTGTGCCGTAGCAGTATCCGGGTGCAAAGTCTCCGATGATTTTTGGAAAGCTTACTGTTCTCTGCTCTTGTTCGCTTTTTCTGTTAGTCTCATCATTTTCTTTTGAGGTCATTTGTTGGGTCTTTTTTAAGTGGCTGAAACTTATCACTTAGTATATTATCCATTTTGGTGTCGTATTCATCTCTATTCATTATGAACGTACACTGCGGTTTTATCTCCTTTGCGTATTATTATGGTTTCGTTTTTCTCTCAGTTCTTTTGCTGCTTTTTTAACTGTGGACTGACTATGCGACTAAAGTAGTTACCACGTGTTTTCTATTAGCCTCACCAGTAATTCAGCGATGCACTCTTGTTTAAGTTCGATTTTGCGTTCTTCTTTCAGTCGCAGTGGAAAGCGACTAACGAAGAAATCACAGAGTTCAACAGCTGCTCACAAAATAACGGATATCCAGATGACATGATCCGCAAGTTGTCAAAAAGAGATTAGAGGCTTTCCATAATCCGACCCCGAGTAACAACACACAAGACAAAGACAAAGAAATAGTGATATACCATCAGATACCATACACAAACACCACGAAGATGAAAGGAAAGCCATCCTTGTATACTGCGAAGAGGAACCACCCCCCCCTAGTGCCATATAACAAATAACAGCAAGGATTTACTGCAAACCAAACCTTACGGCCTCTTTGGTAATGAAAAATAGTACGGCCCCATCGACGGAGAAAGAGGTTAAATCTGATATAGTATACAAATTTGTCTGTGCTGACGAGCAATGTCAGTCCCCCCAAACAAAATGCTATATCGGACACACAACCACCACACTCAAACGTCGCATGCAGGCCCACAGAAACCAAGGAGCCTATTCATCAGCACTTTGTGGATACCCACAATAAAAAACCATCATTACAAGAACTTCTCACAAACACCAAAATAATACACAAGGAAGGCAACTACAATCGTTTATTGATATCAGAGAAGCAGTCAGCATCGCAATGCAACGTCCAGCCTTAACGTCCAACGTGAGGTCAGACCGTTCCTTGCCCTCGTGGAGGAGGCAGACCTTCAACCGCGTGGGACAAAACCCCCACACGCGGACAGGAGCGCACACTGACTTTCAGTGAATTAAACATATATGTAATTAATATTATATTTATGATAATGTGTATATAATAACTTACTTCAACTTTTTTATATAATTTCTGTTGTTAACATATTTATTTATTTGTCTTATTTTATGTTCCACTATAGTCTTTTGTAAATACTTAAAACGTAGGTATCTGGCAATTGTACTACCTTTCCGTCCTCATGACGTCACAAAACGCATGTAGGCTCATATTTGTATCAGTACGCTTGAAAACGTCAATACGTATAGGTTGACGAAACAGCTGTCGCGTGTAAAAAATACTGGAGTAAATGGAAGAACCCCATTATGTGTCCATTAGTAACCTGAACAATGAAGTAAAGAAAATAATTAGAAAATATGAAGCAATTTCAAAAAAGCTGGTTAACAGTGAGAAAGCCATTCTATTCAATGAATATATATATAGATATATATATATATATATATATATATATATATATATATATATATATATATATATATATATATTTCTATGCAATTTTCAATAAATACAAGACAAAACACATGACATTACATATATAAAAAATCAGCTCCATGTAACTTTAAACAACAGGGAAGGCGAGCACAAACTACATTTTAAGGCCAAAAACATCACCCCCCCCCACCCCCCCCCCCCCCCCCCCCCCCCCCCCCCCCCCCCCCACCCCCCCCCCCCCCCCCCCCCCCCCCCCCCCCCCCCCCCCCCCCCCCCCCGACAAAAATACCCTGTGGGTATTTGCCCCCTTGAATGAAAGGGATGATACCCTGCGAAAAATCACAGTGGTCTTTTTTATTTATTTATTTTTTTATTTCTTCTTAGAGGTGGGCAGACTCGGAGAAAAATACCTGACGGTCACATTGAGAGTAATGTGTGGGTATCAGACTAGGATGGGGCATATTTGCATATGGTAGTCGTGTGTGTTTGAGAGAGAGAGAGAGAGAGAGAGAGAGAGAGAGAGAGAGAGAGAGAGAGATATTTTATACAAAGACTGTAGAGATATTTCAAACCGAGACTATTCAGCAAAAACCCCTAGAAAGAGAGAGAGAGAGAGAGAGAGAGAGAGAGAGAGAGAGAGAGAGAGAGAGAGAGAGAGGTAAATTTATGGTTTACCTAAAACTTTCGGGTTAATTACGCATGTCAATATTTGGGGAAGCGACTTACTACTACTACTCCTCCCCCCACCCCCCAACCCCCCACAAATACCTCTGTCAGTGGATTCTTCCTGTTGACATTTTATTGCACGAGTCGAGACAAGTCGAGATGACCCCAGGCTACGAGGAAGTGTGTTTGAATATGACGTCTCTCATC
>NC_087208.1:47466153-47478653 GCF_015104395.2 Macrobrachium nipponense | reverse complement strand
TATAAGGTACACAAAGTAAACAAGAGGATTAGAAAGGTACACATAGGGCTTGGGAAGTACACAGCAGGATTAGAGGGTACACATAGGGCTTGGCAAGTACACAGCAGTATTAGAAGGTACACATAGGACTTGGGATGTATACAGCAGGATTAGAAGGTACACATAGGGCTTAGCAAGTACACAGCAGGATTAGAAGGTAAACATAGGCCTTGGGAAGTACACAGCAGGATTAGAAGGTACACATGGGGCTTGGCAAGTACACAGCAGGATTAGAAGGACACATACTTGGCAAGACAGCAGGATTGAAGGTACACATGGGGCTTGGCAAGACACAAGCAGGATTAGCAGGATTAGAAGGTACACATAGGGCTTGGCAAGTACACAGCAGTATTAGGAAGTTACACATGGGGCTTGGCAAGGTTACGACTAGCAGGATGTAGAGGGTCCCTAGGACTTGGCAAGTACAACGCAGGATTAGAAGGTACAACATGGGCGTTGGCAAGTACACAAGTCAGGATTAGAAGGTACACAATTGGGGCTTGGCAAGTACACAAGCAGGAATTAGAAGGTACACATAGGGGCTTGGCAAGTTTACACAGCAGGATTAGAAGGCTACACATAAGGGGCTTTGGCGAAGTAGCACAGCAGGATTAGAAAGGGTACAACAATGGGGCTTGGCAAGTACAAGCAGTGTTAGAAGGACCATGGGGCTTGGCAAATTACAAGCAGGATTATAAGGTACACATAGGGCTTGGCCAAGTACCCAGCAGCAAGGATTAGAAGGTACACATGGGGCTTGGCAAAGTCACACAAGCAGGATTAGAAGGTTGAGCACATAGGGCTTGGCAAGTAACACCAGGCAGGATTAGAAGGTACCACATAAGGGCTTTAGGCAAGTCACACAGCATGGATTAGAAACGGTACAAAACCGGACATATAATAATCTGGAGCCATTTCTTAGTAAGCACTATTCGGCTGAGAGAGAGAGAGAGAAGGAGTGAGGAGGAGGAGAGAGAGAAGAGAGAGAGAGAGGAGTAGAGATTATTAATCTTCCAAAAAGAAAAAAATAAGGAGGAAAAATAAGGTTTAAAGCGACCTATCACCCTGGGCTGTTCATTAATTTCCAAATGATTCGACAACCGCTTAATTAGGAGGATAACGGATATACTAACTTTTCGGAAAAGGGGGGGGGGGGGGTGAGGGAGGATGGGGGGGAAGGGGGGGAGGGTGGGGGCTTGCGGTTTCACTCGAAGCATTTAATCGAATTTCCTACGTCATTATTTTGTCTCGTTTTCAAGGACTCTTTCCTGTCTTACTGGAAGCTTTGTAGATGTCAATTTGTAAATTACATCTGTCAACGGTTAGAACATCATTACTTAAAGCACCAAGGAGACATAGTGGAACACATATACTGATTTGTGATATTGTAAAGTGAATCTGCCATGTCATAAAATGACAACCAGGAATATGAGAGTTTTTTGTTATATATATATTAATAATATATATAATATTATATATAATATATAAATATATATTAATAATTATATATATATACATATATATATATTAATTACAATTATATATATTATATAATATATATTTATATATAAATATATTATATAGTCTGTGTTTGTTGTGGTGTGTGTTGTGCGGTTATGTGTGGTGGTTTGTATGTCCATAGTTTTACCACAACAAACAGAACACATTCTTACAGGGAGGCTGAATGAACTATTGAAAAAAAAAATGGCGTTATTTGAGTCCGTTTCGCCCAGCAATCTTGAATTCTCGTTAGCGTAATTAGAAATCAACAAAAATAGGAAAGAGGGACTTCTTCTTTTTACCTCATTCTAATCAGACCGAGAGAGAGAGAGAGAATCATTAGCTGGACTTATCTGTAATTTTCCAGTTATTCTCGTCGTTAAAATTAGCTCTGAAAATAAATAAATAAATAGAGAGAGAGAGAGAGAGAGAGAGAGAGAATCATTAGCTGGACTTATCTGCAATTTGCTAGTTATTCTCGTCGTTAAAATTAGCTCTGAAAATAAATAAAGAGAGAGAGAGAGAGAGAGAGAGAGAGAGAGAGAGAGAGAGAGAGAGAGAGAGAGAGGAGAGAGAGAGAGAGAATGATTAGCTGGACTTATGTGTAATTTTCCTGTTATTCTCGCCGTTAAAATTAGCTCTGAAAATAAATAAATAAATAAATAAAGAGAGAGAGAGAGAGAATCATTAGCTGGACTTATCTGTAAATTTCCAGTTATTCTCGTCGTTAAAATTAGCTCTGAAGATAAATAAATAAATAGAGAGAGAGAGAGAGAGAGAGAGAGAGAGAGAGAGAGAGAGAGAATCATTAGCTAGACTTATCTGCAATTTGCTAGTTATTCTCGTCGTTAAAATTTGCTCTGAAAATAAATATATAAAGAGAGAGAGAGAGAGAGAGAGAGAGAGAGAGAGAGAGAGAGAGAGAATCATTAGCTAGACTTATCTGCAATTTGCTAGTTATTCTCGTCGTTAAAATTAGCTCTGAAAATAAATAAATAAATAGAGAGAGAGAGAGAGAGAGAGAGAGAGAGAGAGAATCATTAGCTAGACTTATCTGCAATTTTCCAGTTATTCTCGTCGCTAAATTAGCTCTGAAAATAAATAAATAAATAAATAAAGAGAGAGAGAGAGAGAGAGAGAGAGAGAGAGAGAGAGAGAGAGAGAGAGAGAGAGAGAGTCATTAGCCGGACTTATCTGCAATTTGCTAGTTATTCTCGTCGTTAAAATTAGCTCTGATAATAATTAAATAAATAGAGAGAGAGAGAGAGAGAGAATGAGAGAGAGAGAGAGAGAGAGAAAGAGAGAGAATCATTAGCTGGACTTATCTGCAATTTTCCAGTTATTCTCGTCGTTAAAATTAGCTCTGAATAGAGAGAGAGAGAGAGAGAGAGAGAGAGAGAGAGAGAGAGAGAGAGAGAGAATCATCAACTGGATTTGTATCATATATCCAAGTACTTTCATAACTTTGAATAATGTTCCATATATAATGTAAATATAATCTAGTAATAGATAATATATCCTACATTTTTCCGACAATTATGCAAACATTAGTTCTTGAAAATGTGAATTAGAGTAATTTCAATTATGTATAGTGAAATGTTAGTATAATATGAAGACATCTCATCAATAACAACAAGGCGTGACCAGACCTCCAGCTTACTCGTGCACGCGCTAAAATCTGCTGTCAAATAGAGCGTGGTTTCGCCAACGAAAATTTAAATAAATACGCTACATTTTCTTGGAAATAATTGTTTTTTTTTTTTTTACATTTTCATTCTAGTAAATAAATCATAAATATCCTATCCTTAAATTCTTGCAACTTAAACTCAACGCGAAACACCTATTTTCAGACCTTTTTAGGCTCTTCCATACACCTTCCCTACTCACCCAACATGGACTACAACAACAACAACAACAATAGCAACAACAAAGTCGTCTGCGAAAAGTAACATTAAATCTTTCTTATAAAAGAGAGTGGCTGTAGAATTCAACATGATATACAATTCCCATCATAAATCCTTATATTCTCCAGAAATACAAAGCACATAATTTATTTATCGTACTACATTGCAAGCGTTAGAATAACATTATTGGTTATTCAATATCGGCTGTATCTATTGTTCTGGAATACAAAAATAGGGAAGTAAGAATATTTTATACCTTAGATAAACGAGTATTTTTACTTTAGGAGTTTGTAAGAGCACCAATTCACACACGGCTTTATTTAAAGGTTCTCAATAGCAGCAATAATTGGCTATTATATAATTTTTCTTCAAACATTACATTTTTCTCTGTTCGTACCTTTATTGTCTTTCCTCCTCTCGTTTCTCCTTTTTGTTTCTATTCAATCTTGTTTTCGTTGACCGTTTCTACAAATATTTCTTTATTTATCCCAGTTCCTATTACAAGTAAAAATGGGTATATCATATATTTTTTTTATTTTGGTTTTCAAACTTTCTATTTTACTCAGTTCGTAACTATATTTTATAAATATTTACTTTACATTCTATTTCTCTTTAATCTTAATTTTCATTAACCGTTTCTCCAAATGTTTTTCGAACCAATGATATTACTCTCTCACTCATAACATTAATTTTATGTACAGAATAATTCCACAGTTTTTTTAGTCCAATGAAATTATTTTATTATTAGTAGATAACAATTCAAAATATTCCTTGCTGATTAAGCAACCAATATTATACCTGGAGGTATATTTACTCAGGGAGGAATTAGGGCTTATTATGTCATTTATAGATCCTAACTATTTATCCTTAATGAGCATATGGATCTCTCTCTCTCTTTCTCTCTCTCTCTCTCTCTCTCTCTCTCTCTCTCTCTCTCTCTCTCTCTCTCTCTCATTAGCATGGAACAATATACCTTACTTTGACCAATTTCTTGTAAGTGTACTTTCAGTGAGAGAAAATTCTCTCTCTCTCTCTCTCTCTCTCTCTCTCTCTCTCTCTCTCTCTCTCTCTCTCTCTCGACGACTCCCTATTAAAAATATAATAAAATCTTGTTGGTTCACCTAAGAATTTGAAAAAGTTCTTCAATTTAACTGGATTTTTTTAATTTTTTCTATTTCATATTCAAAAAAAAACTTAAACAATTTTATAACACATTGCTGATCAATCGAAAAAAAAAAACAAGAAAAAGAAAATCATATTTTTTGTAAATTCAGTCAGTGAGACGTACTGTCAACTTTGGTGTAAAAAAAAAATAGCTTAGTCAATGGACATTTTAGAAATTATTCAACTCTCGACTCAAATATCCTCGTTAATTATTTTCTGTAAATAAATGCAAATTCCAAATAAAAAAAAATATCTACATTTACCCATTTAAAAAAAAACTAAAATTATTTCTTTTTTACAAAATAATGTTCATTTTTTTCCTTTTCCCTGTGAGCTGTCGTTACGTTGGATGGAGGATATTAGTTTAAAACATAACATTTATTTGGGAATTACATAACTACGTAACAGTGATTATATCCATGTTAATAATTACTTAACAGTGATTATATCCAGGTTCATAACTACTTAACAGTGATTATATCCATGTTCATAACTACTTAACAGTGATTATATCCATGGTTCATAACCTACTTAACAGTGATTATATCCATGTTAATAATCACTTAACAGTGATTATATCCAGGTTAATAACTACTTAACAGTGATTATATCCAGGTTAATATATACTTAATAGTGATTATATCCAGGTTAATAACTACTTAACAGTGATTATAGCCATGTTAATAACTACGTAACAGTGATTATATCCAGGTTCATAACTACTTAACAGTGATTATATCCATGTTAATAATTACTCAACAGTGATTATATCCATGTTAATAATTACTTAACAGTGATTATATCCATGTTAATAACTACTTAACAGTAATTATATCCAGGTTCATAACTACTTAACAGTGATTATATCCATGTTAATAATTACTTAACAGTAGATGATAATCAGAGGCTAATAAACTAACTGAACATGATTATATCAGGTTATAACCTAAACTACTTAACAGTGATTATAGCCATGTTAATAACTACGTAACAGTGATTATATCCATGTTAATATCTACTTAACAGTGATTATATCCAGGTTAAAAATTACTTAACAGTGATTATATCCAAGTTCATAACTACTTAACAGTGATTATATCTAGGTTAATAACTACTTAGGGGCGATTATTTCCAGGTTAATAATTACTTAAGTGATTATATCCAGGTTAATAACTACTTAAAAGTGATTATAGTTATGTTAATATTTCAATCAATTTAATCATGTTTATAGCCCTGTTAATAACCAGAGTACGAAAGTAACGAACGGATATAGCCATGTTAATAACTCACTTATAAAAGGGACCTAATTTACGACAAGAGGAATAAGGACCCCCACGGAGATTTGCAGCGGTAATAACACATTGGGTTAGTCACATAAGGAGGTTTATCGGCCAATACCTTCTCTTATTGCAAGCGGCCGCCAGGAATGTGTCGGTATTATGTGTATAGGGGACGATATGTTGCCTTCCTTATTGAAGTTGGTGTGTATATATATATATATATAATATATATATATATATATATACATATATATATATATATATATATATATATATATATACGATCACATGCACATATATATAAATATATATATACGTATATGGCGTGAGTATACAAAATTACAAAGAATATCAAATTTAGTCAGTGACAATAACTATGATAAAAAAAAATTGCGTTCATTTTCAGAAGTTATAAAAAAATATTGTCAATTAATAATTAAATTTTACTGATGACAACATCAACCGTAGCTACCCTCAAAGGTATTCTCAAGAACTGGAAACTACAGTTCCACAGAAAAGAAACTTTCCATGACACAGTCTTATAATTTTTTTTCTCTCTCTCCATCGCGCGATACAAAAAGCCTTTCAAATCTAGTCAGCCGTTGATGATTACACCTAATTAGAAAACTTTCCCACAGGGCTCTTCTTGCTAAGAGGCGTGGAAACGAATCAACACAGAGAAAGTGAAGGGAAGTTAAAGAGAAAGTTTTTTTATTATTTCTTTTTATAAAGTTGAACGAAAAGGAACGTACCGCTGAAATAATTCTGTCAGTCAGATCACGAGGAGGGTGGTGTTCGTATGTAATAAAAATTTAAATAATTGAGATAAAAATAAAAATGACAATGATAAAATAATAACAATAATAAATAAATTAAAATAAAATAAAAATAAAAAATCGATTACACTCATTAATTTCATTTGATGAAAATACACGGTGTCGATATCATTCTTTAAGATCTCGTGTCTGTTTGCAAATTTAATCAGTTTACACACAAACACACAAAATGATTAAATTTGGAAATTTATTAAATCTATGAATTTGATTTAGTAAAAATTCAGACTACCAAGCCGAGCACTAAATCACATTCGTCCAAACAGCTTCCAAGAAAATGAAAAAAAGGAGGAGTTGGACAGTAAGATAAAGAGATCAAGAAAATAAAGTAGATGAAGTACATGGATTTTAAAGGCAGGACTGTGGATAAAGACCCTTCCCTTAACTGAGAAGTTAGAGGAGTTGGATAGTACGATTTTAATACAGGAAGCGCGAATGGAAGTAAAGTAAAATGCTAAAAAAAAAATAGTTGCAGCTAGGAGCCGAAAGGACGCTGCAAATACCCTTAAATAATGACTTCATTAAATGTTATCAACATTCATAACCAATCCAGTAACTGACATAATGCATCTCAACATTGATAACATAATTTCAGTTTAAGTAACATGTGGATGACAATTTTTTTAAAGAATATACCCAGACTCTTTGGAAGCTTGAATTTCAAGTCAATGGCCCTGTGGCTTTTTCCATATGAATAGGTGTCATCTTCTGAATAATAATAATAATAATAATAATAATAATAATAATAATAATAATAATAATAATAATAATAATAATAATAAGAATAATGATAATAATAATAATAATAAATAATAATAATAATAATAATAAATAATAATAATAATAATAATAATAATAATAATAAAAATGCCAAATGGAAAGCCCAGGTCCCGATGAAGTCCATGGATACTGGCTCAAAAACTTCAAGGCCCTACACCCACGAATAGCAGAACAACTCCAGCATTTGTATCTCAAATCACCATGCACCCAAATGAATGACCACAGGAAGAACATCCTTAGTACAAAAAGACAAGAGTAAGGGAAATATAGCCAGTAACTACAGGCCTATCACCTGCCTACCAATAATGTGGAAGTTACTAACAGGTATCATCAGTGAAAGGCTGTACAATTACCTAGAGGAGACAAACACCATCCCCCACCAACAGAAAGGCTGCAGAAGGAAGTGTAGGTTCACAAAAGACCAGCTCCTGATAGACAAAATGGTAATGAAGAACAGCAGGAAAAGGAAAACCAACCTAAGCATGGCATGGATAGACTATAAGAAAGTCTTCGACATGATACCACATACATGGCTAATAGAATGCCTGGAAATATATGGGGCAGAGGAAAACACATCAGCTTCCTCAAAAATACAATGCACAACTGGATACAATACTTACAAGCTCTGGAAATAAGACTAGCAGAGGTTAATATCAGGAGAGGGATCTTCCAGGGCGACTCACTGTCCCCACTACTCTTCGTAGTAGCCATGATTCCCATGACAAAAGTACTACAGAAGATGGATGCCGGGTACCAACTCAAGAAAAGAGGCAACAGAATAAACCATCTGATGTTCATGGACGACATCAAGCTATATGGTAAGAGCATCAAGGAAATAGATACCCTAATCCAGACTGTAAGGATTGTATCTGGTGACATCAGGATGGAGTTTGGAATAGAAAAATGCGCCTTAGTCAACATACAAAAGGGCAAAGTAACGAGAACTGAAGGGATAAAGCTACCAGATGGGAGCAACATCAAACACAGATGAGACAGGATACAAATAGCTGGGAATAATGGAAGGAGGGGATATAAAACACCAAGAGATGAAGGATACGATCAGGAAAGAATATATGCAGAGACTCAAGGCGATACTCAAGTCAAAACTCAACGCCGGAAATATGATAAAAGCCATAAACACATGGGCAGTGCCAGTAATCAGATACAGCGCAGGAATAGTGGAATGGACGAAGGCAGAACTCCGCAGCATAGATCAGAAAACCAGGAAAACATATGACAATACACAAAGCACTACACCCAAGAGCAAATACGGACAGACTATACATAACACGAAAGAAAGGAGGGAGAGGACTACTAAGTATAGAAGACTGCGTCAACACCGAGAACAGAGCACTGGGGCAATATCTGAAAACCAGTGAAGACGAGTGGCTAAAGAGTGCATGGGAAGAAGGACTAATAAAAGTAGACGAAGACCCACAAATATACAGAGACAGGAGAATGACAGACAGAACAGAGGACTGGCACAACAAACCAATGACACGGACAATACATGAGACAGACTAAAGAACTAGCCAGCGATGACAACATGGCAATGGCTACAGAGGGGAGAGCTAAGAAGGAAACTGAAGGAATGATAACAGCGGCACAAGATCAGGCCCTAAGAACCAGATATGTTCAAAGAACGATAGACGAAATAACATCTCTCCCATATGTAGGAAGTGCAATACGAAAAATGAAACCATAAACCACATAGCAAGCGAATGCCCGGCACTTGCACAGAACCAGTACAAAAAGAGGCATGATTCAGTTGCAAAAACCCTCCACTGGAGCCTGTGCAAGAAACATCAGCTACCTTGCAGTAATAAGTGGTACGAGCACCAACCTGAAGGAGTGATAGAAAACGATCAGGCAAAGATCCTCTGGGGACTATGGTATCAGGACGGATAGGGTGATACGTGCAAACAGACCAGACGTGACGTTGATTGACAAAGTCAAGAAGAAAGTATCCCTCATTGATGTCGCAATACCATGGGACACCAGAGTTGAAGAGAAAGAGAGGGAAAAAATGGATAAGTATCAAGATCTGAAAATAGAAATAAGAAGGATATGGGATATGCCAGTGGAAATCGTACCCATAATCATAGGAGCACTAGGCACGATCCCAAGATCTCCCTGAAAAAGGAATCTAGAAAAAACTCAGAGGCTGAAGTAGCTCGGGCCTCATGCGAAGAGTGTGATCCTAAGAAACGGCGCACATAGTAAGAAAAGTGATGGACTCCGAAGGAGGCAGGATGCAACCCGGAACCCCACACTATAAATATCACCCAGTCGAATTGGAGGACTGTGATAGAGCAAAAAATAAAAATAATAAAAATAATAATAATAATAATAAATAAGTTAGCGTTGTCTGTGATACCTCCTAAACACATAATACTGTTTTTTATATTCCTGTTCGTTACACCTTTTCTTTCAGTACTTTGCAAGAGAATTATGTCGACTGAAACGCGATGACCACTGAATATGAGCCACCCAGAGAAATGTCAAGCTGAAACAAAGGTAGATCAGCTCTTCTAATACTGCAGCAAAGATACAAGTTAATGCTTCTACCCTGAGGTTAAAAGAGGAGAAAAGAAAAAAAAAAATACAGCGGGAACTAAAGTTGACTATTGTTTTCAAAAGAATATTCTGTTCTCTTATGGCTAGAAGAGCTTTTATCTTATCTATGACCTGAAACAAAATTTTACAAATACCTTACAGGTAATGTTATTCCCTTGGAAAAGATGGGAAAATATCGTATTAATAATTCTTTTATATTCCTCACATGCTACGGAAAGAACAAAAGTACATTATCAATATATTTTAAAAGATGAATGTTATAAGCAAGATTTTGGAAAAAATTATTATAAATATACATTTTAATATCCCTTAATGGATTGACAACTTGAACAAATACATTTGTACTGTAGTTAAATCTATAAAAACTAGATATGATCCGACCTCCAGCTTACTCGGAGCGGACGCTAAAAACTATGGTCAAATAACGCGTTCTTTTGCATACGAAAACTAAAATAAATGCGCTAAATTTTATAAGAAATAATTGTTCTGTACTGTTTAACATTCACACCATTTATTTTTACATTTGCATTCCAATAAATCAATCATAAATATCCCATCCCTAAACTCCTGCATCTTTAACTCAACGCAAAGCACCTTTTTCAGAATTATTTAGGCTTTCCATAGACCTTTCCCACTGCCAAAACAACAACAACAACAACAAGCATAAAAACAACAATGTAGTTTGTAGGTTTACTGCCAGAGTAAGCGAATATACTTCTACCATATAGTCCCAAAATAGGCCTGAAGTCAAATCCAGCACTTATAAATTTAGCACTAAAAGTATGAGAACTACACATAAAACATACAGAGGCACTCTGACATACATGTATTCCCCCCAAAAATAAAAAACCAATATCTCTCAAATATTCCTGAATAATATACACTCTCCAATGAATATTGCTAAAATCCGCACCATGGATCAGGGAAGAATATACATGGCCACACATTTAAATATGGTAGGTATTTGAAAAGCTCTTTTCGGCCAAAATTTATGGCTGGCTATGAGGCCATTTTCTGAATCTTCCCACCCAGATTTATAACGTCGGTAATTCTAGTGTGATGCCCCATTGGAGGGCTATCGAATGCATACAAGTTTTGCAGAATACACATAATGTGTATTCTGTAACAGCAGAATACATCGCCGTGCTGCTCTTCAGTTTTTAAAGGATGTATGAAGGTTGTATTATAACATTTGTATAACACGTTTAACGTGACTTTGTCTTCTGTATATTTGTCTTGAATGATGAATTATCTTAAATGAATATTAGAAATAATAAACGAAATACAACGAAATATTCTGTATGATATATTTGTCCTAAATAATATTTATCTTAAATTAATATATTATCAAAATTAATAAACGAAATAAGAAAAAATTTGTAAAATCATTTACCATATAACGTGACTTCATATTCTGTGAGATATATTTCACCTAAATGAATATTTATCTTAAATTAATATATTATTAAAATTAATAAACGATATACAAAATAATTTGTAAAATCATTTACCAGAAAACCTAAAGATGCCAGCTTCCTATTTACTATACTTTCTACAAACACGGCGTGACCCAACCTCCAGCTTACTCGGGGCTGCTGCTAAAATCTATAGTGAAATGGAGAATTTTTTCACCAATGAAAATTAAAATAAATACGCTATATTTTATTAGGAATAATTATTGTATATTGTTTAACATGCACGTTATTTATTTTTTTAAATTTTCATTCAGTAAATATATCATAAATATCCTATCCTAAAATTCCTGTATCTTAAACTCGACACAAATACCTTGTCAGACGTTATTAGGCTCTTTCAACTAGGGCTTTCCTAACCCCCCCCCCCACCAACCAAGAACAACAAAAGCAAAAAAAAAAAAAAAAAAAAAGAGAGAGAAAAAAAGGAAAATAGTTTGTAGTCTATTCCCCGAATAAGCAAAATTAATGAATGAAATCTAAAATGATCTCCATAATTATTTGTCAGAAAACTAACGATACCATCTCTATTTCCTATTACAAAAAAAAAAAAAAAAAAAAAAAAAAAAAGAGCATTCCACTACCATCGTCCCCATGTTCAGTCATTTTAACACGTTTCATTTACTGCATTCCTTCCATATTCCCTCAGGCAGGCCCCCCCCCTCCCCCATCGCACACACCCCATTTCTCTTGACACTTCCGGCTGACAGACAAAAAGGTTTTTTATAGGAAGAGGTTGTTTTATCAGCTGCGGTACTTTGAAAGCAATCTTTTTATATTAAAATATTCTTCTCTGAGTTTGAGTCCATTATACTAGTATATATTTGCAGGTTTTATATATATATATATATATATATATAGATATATATAATATAATTATATCATATATATATATATATATTATCGGACAGTTTTTCCGTGCATTAGTATAAGTAATAATAGTTCGCTTTT